>NC_090756.1:2226729-2306729 GCF_036898095.1 Palaemon carinicauda
AAGGCTGTTATAAAAGAAAATCTCTCTTTCTTTAACTAGAAAGTCTGTCCATTAAGGCCTGTACAAATTAATGGGTTTGCCTATCAAATCTATCGTTCCCCTCGTAAGGAGGATGTGTAATAGAAAAATATCAGTCGAGCTACATAGGATTTCAGCAGCTATACCAAAAGGGAGGGGAAGAGAGAAAAAAGGGCCAGACACTCTCACTCTTAACCTAGACTTACATTGTAAGTGCTATCATAGACATGATACTTTTGTTCTTAAGCAGTAATAAAAACTTATGTAAAGACTTGCGAGTGCATTCCTGCAAATAATGCACAGCAAAGGTTGATTGACATTTCCATAATCCTGCGTCTAAAACTTGAGCCACTGTGAGATGTTTCGTAAAGGCTAGAGTAGCATCATGTCCTCCTGAGCATGCACCTAATCTTGCTCTGATGTACTTGGGGGGGGGATGTAGGGAGTGATGGTCTAATAATAGTCTCTCACAGCCAAGAGGAGATTGTTTGTTTTGGTGACTTTATTTCCCCCTACTAGTGCTTATGAACAGATTCTGTAGCCTGTGCCTGGCATTCTTTGTTCTCTTAAGGTAGCACCTTAGCGCCTTTACAAGACACAAAAGTAACTCGTACAATCATTGGTTACTTGGCTAAGCGATAAAAATGTAAAGGATGAAAACCTGTTATCAAGGATAGATAGATTTTGAGTGTTGGCGACAAAATTAGGAACAAAAGACGAACAGACCTACCTCCAGTATTCAGAATGAGAACAAATGTGAGTTTGTAGTTTGCCTAAATGCTTAGTCAAGGTTAAAGCAAACAGAAAAAAACATTTTTAGTCAAGATCGCTATTTGAGGCTAGCCTCAGTATTATTATTATTACTATTATTATTATTATTATTATTATTATTATTATTATTATTATTACTAGCTAGGTTACAACCCTAGTTGGAAAAGCAGAATGCTATAACCCCATGGGCTCCTCAAACAAGGAAAATAGCCCAGTGTGGAAAGGAAACGAGGAAATAGAAAAACTACAGAAGTAATGAACGATTAATGTAAAATACTTTAAGAACAGTAACAGCATCAAAATAAACCTTTCATATATAAACTATAAAAACTTCAAAAAAACAAGAGGAAGAGAAATAAGATAACTACCCGAGACTAGAGAACATTAGTTTGATTTTGGAGTGTCCTCCTTCAAGAAAAGCTGCTTACCATAGCTAAAAAAGTCTTTTCTACCCTTACCAAGAGGAAAGTAGCCCCTGAACAACTACAGTGCAGTAGTTAACCCCTTGAACAAAGAAGAATCGTTTGGTAATCTCAGATTTGCCTAGCCTAGCCACCAAAGTAGGTCGAGTTTGGTGTCTTGCTCAATCGGTACCAGAGAGAGAAAAGTATCTGTAATCTGCGACCAGGACAAGAGGAGAATCTGTGGTCTATACAGTAAGTAGTGTCTTCTTAGACGCCATTGCAACAATCATAAGTGGAGACAACCGTGAGGAACAAGCCTCTCTAACGAGGTCAAGTGGCCTAGTACCATTACCTTGATATCCACACCCAATAAAATTTGCTTATAATGCTTTAAGTTCTGAAGTCTCACTGGTCATGGTGCTGGATTGTAAGGAAGTAATTTTCATACATCCAAATGGTTTATGTTCATCATCCATACAATGAATGCTAAGCAATGCTTTTAAAATACTGAACTGTAATAATGTAATGCAGTATTTCGATGTGACGAAAATGGCTTTCCCTGATACCTTAAACTGTTAATCAGTAATAAAAGTACAGTAATAAAACTTGTATAAGCAAATGACACTCCAGAACTAATTGTCTGCTCTCCCATTTTCTTCTTTCTTCCCACGTTATCCCAACATTAAGGGGTCGGTTGCCTATTGCGCCCTGTCCATTGCATTCTATCAAAGGAATCCTTTTCCACCAAACCTCTTCTCTCCATATCATCCTTCACCTTATCTCATCATCTAATTCTCTGCCTTCCTCTTGATCTTCCCACTCAAACAGGTTCCTCCCAAGCCCTCCACATTCCCTCCCCACCACAAGCTTACACCATATCAGTCGTGACATACTTATCACCTCTGTAATCTTTACTTCTTCTGTCATTCTTCTTATTTTATCTTTTTCCAATCTTTCAAGCAATGATTTTCCCACAATTCATCTTACCATTCTCATCTCTTTTCTCGCTACCTACCTCCACTTCTCCACAGCTGCTTTTATCCTATTTTCAACTTCAGCCTCACACCCTCCTTCCTGACTTGTCTAAATTGTTTTAACGGTTTTATAACTGAGCCTCTACTTTCATGTATGGCTATCCTGTCTCTACCTTCCTTGCTGCTCACCAGAACCTCAGTCTTACCAACATTTACCCTCAACCCACTTTTTTCCACATTCTCCTGCCACTCTCTAACTCTTCTCTTAAGTTATCCCCATTTTCAGTAATAATCACCAAGTCATCTGCACATAGCAACTCAGCTCTCTCCTGCTTTACAAATCCTTAACAATTATTATGGATCCCAGTGGGAGACTAGGTTTTGGGGTTAGATGGGGCAAAATATACTAGTGTAGCAAACATGACAAATTCGTAGATAATTTATATTTTTCCTAACTATACAAACCTTAGCTATTTATTAGGGGTTATACTTTCGGCGGAGCTGAAATGACGAGCCATTAAAATTTAGCGAGGGTTAACTACCCACACCGGTAGTTAGCAGGAGGTGGGGGGGGGTTTAGTTTGCAACCACTCCCGTTCACTTACCTGTGATTTACCTCACTTTGCTTAGAGGTAGGACTTCAAGGGGGATACGGCTGGCAGGAAAGTTGTATAAATAGCTAAGGTTTGTATAGTTAGAAAAAATACAAATTATCTAGGAATTTGTCATTTGTTCCGTAACTAGAATACAAACCACGCTATTTATTAGGAGTGACTCACCCATTAGGAAGGGTGAACGTCCCTGCCAATCTGGTTTTTGGCTTTACCAGGGGGCTCCTTATCTATCTTAGTACTGTACTCAAAAATAAGGAATCCCTGCCCTTGCTAAAACCTTGCTACACAAGGTGCGCGGCCTACGCAGGCTGTGTTGAGACATGCAGAAGTGTGACTGTCTAGGTAAAGTTATTCCGAGTCTATGTAGGAAAAACCTAATATAACCAAGACTTTCCCAATACCACATCACCAGGGTATGGGGACGCAACAGTATTAGCTTAACACTAGGTACACAAGGGAGCATGGTTTACCTGCAGTGGTTTGAGGTCAGCTTATCCAGAGAACCCAGGATGCTGCTTTCCCCACGAGAGGGTAGGATGAAGAAAAGAATAAGAGCCAGTCAAATCTTTTCATTCATGCAGACTAAAACTGGGTAACAGCGCCCTCAACCTTCTGCTACTTGTCCAATAAGGAGCTTGAGGTATACAACCAGCTGTTGTGCAGCCACCACTGGACCGATAGAGATCGTATCGAGTTCCTGTGGGTCACGTCTTGCAGGAGAAAGGTTGTGAAAGTCACCTGGAACATTCACATCCTTTCTTGTAAAACCTGCGTCACTGAGTAATCTGCTAAGAAGGACCAGGGGCATAGCTATGCCGCTGACATCATGAGTCGTTATGTTGAGATGATGTTTTGGTGATACTCCTCTAGTCTCTCCCAGTCGTGATGACAAGAGAAGGGACCAGGGTGGGCTGTTGCCGTTTTCTTAAGGTAGAGTTTCATACCTTTCTCTGGGTATAGTAACGGATGATCTGGATTGTCCGTTACCGTGTGGAGACTTGTGTAAGATCAGTCACCTCTGGAGACTGTGTCTGGCGACATACTCAGGGACAAAACTGAACATTGCCTTTTGCCCTTCTCATTAATGGGTGATGTAGAAAGAGAGACCATGAAGTTCGTTGACTCGTATGATTGCTGTCAGTGTGTAGGAACATTGTCTTCTTAAATCAGGTGAAAATTTGTTGCCTGGTGAAGTGGAACATAAGGAGGTCTCTTTAGAGATTGGAGAATTTGAACCATGTCCCGAGAGGAAGGTCTCAATTCCAACAGGAGAAAGGCAAGTTGTAAGTCCGTATGAGTTAGGAAAGGTCTATTGATGAGAGGATGTCCCTTCCTTTCAGTTTGAAGGTGAAGGATCAAGGTTGAGTGATCATCTTTACCTGTCAAAACTGAATAGGAGGTCTTTTCCTTTAATATATATACTCGAGGATTCCGCTATTGCTGGAATAGAGGTATCGAGTGGAGAGAGACACTTTCACATGACACCAACCACACAAGATGTTATACTGCCTGGTAGACTGATGCTGAGGAATTTCTCAGATATCTAGACAACCTTTTCGCAAAAGAGGTACTGGGTAGTCTCCAGGCGTACAATCATAGCAAAGCTATAGCTTGTGGTAGGTGTTGAAGAGGGTTGTCTGTGATGTGGAGAGGGTTCTCTTGGAGAGACTATCACGAGCTGCAAAAGATTTGGAAACCGTTCTGCGTAATGCCATAGGGGAGCTAAGAGAGTCCTTGAGAGGCTGACCGATGTTCTAGCCTTCTTGAGTGACCTTCTCCAGACAAAACAGGGACGAGATGTAAACGTCATTGTTGTACCCACCGTTGTTGGCCTGTTTTTTGCCAGAGAGCCTTGAGGTGTAGGGCAGGGGAGCAACGGCAGCCTGAGGTTCAGGAGCGTTGCGAACAGATACCTAGTTGGAAGACCCCGTAAAGTCGGGACTTTGTTGGCTACAAGGCGATCCAAAGACCATTCGGTATACCTTATCCGAGATGTTGTGCACTGATTATCAGCGAGCACATTCCTTTAGTGTGGAATGAAGCCGGCTGATAGTGGCACCAAATGGACTTTGGCCCATCTTAGTGTTTATACTGTTGGATGGGAAGAGGCTAAGAGCAAGTTCCTTCTTGTTTGCCGATGTGAGCCTATATGTGGTGTGTCGTATTGTCGCCCATCACATCACTGAGTGGTCTGTTAGGAACCGATGAGGCTGCTGAAGGACCGGAAAGTTGGCCTTCATCTCTCAAGAGATTTAAGTGAAGGTACTTTCGGACTCTGTCCAGAGGGTTGAGGTCGTGTGGTGCAGCATTATGGTCCCTCCTCTCTTCTCTTGATGTGTTCTACGCACAGCATCAAGTCCAAGGGGTGTGGAAGGATGAGAAGGTTATACCGCTCTGTAAATTCTCGACTGACACCCATCCCTTGAGGTTCGTCCAAACTTCTGGTCCCATGGGGGTCAGAATGTCTGAGGGATCGAGGGCCTGATTCCAGTCAGACTCAAGTCACTCTGGGATGGGAGTTCTTCTCGTTTTGAGAAAGTTTGTGGAGATTGGTGTCTAGAATCATTCTGGGAGGGAAGTAGAGAAGACTCCGCAGGTTTACCTTGATCACTAGATCTTGGTAAAAAGACTTCAGAAGTTCAGGTGCTAATGCAAGGTTGCCACTAAGTCTGCTAGAATAGAATCAATCTGGCGAATGTAAATCAATGGTTAACGGTTGGGTGTGGTGGTTACTGTGCAGTTGGAGAGTGCTCGCAAGTAGTCCCCTGTCGATAAGCCGTTGATGAGGGTTGTCGATCGTTTGCTGATCACTTTAGTGTGATGGCGAACGGCCAGTAGCGAGAAGTATGTTGTATACATTCTGATCTAGGGAACTACGGGCAGAGGTTGACTAGTAAGTCTGAGTCATGAACTGCTGGCGAATTGCCGATGATCGGTGAATCGGCAGTCTGAGCCGAGGATGGTAACTGATAGGCAGATGAAGGCTGTCTGGTCAGTCAGCAAATGAGTTGGTAATCTGCTTTGAGAGCCATGAGAGACAGCAGAATGGTTTAATGATAGTCAGTTGGTGATGGTAAGCCATTGATGATCAGCGATCGATCGTGGACCGGTGAGCTAGAGATCAGCAAGCTGACTATGGTCCCTCCTGGTTGGTCAGAGATCAGCAAGCTGGCGATGGGCTGGTCAGAGATCAGCGAGCTGAGTTCAATGATCGAAGAAAGATGAGCTGCCTGATCAACAAGCTGATGACTGGTTATTGACTAGCAGTCAGTGATTGGAATGCTAGCAATCGGAGATTGTTAGTCATTGGAGGGACTAGAGGTCAATGATCAAGCTGAGCTAGCAATTGGCAATCTGGTGATCGGCGAGCTAGCAATCAGCAAACCGTGAACTAGCCATTAGCAAACAGTGATCTAGAGATCTGTCTGTTGATGCTTTTTTGTTTGCTGATGGTGGTCTGTCAAGGAAAAAGAAACTTCAGAAGAGACAGGGACCAAGGATTCCCCGTTTTGATTCCCCTTAGAAAATGGAATTTTCGGGATCTTGAATCCTTCTGTGAAGCCTCTTTCCTCTTTTCCCGGAAGCCATGTTATGCGTTTGCAGGGAGAGGAATGGGGCAATGGTGACCTGTCCAAAAAGTTTTATTCCTTTTTCTGCCAATTGCGCCAGTGTGCAGGAGAGTACTGGTGCAATGGCACACAGGATGATGCTGGTGCTCAGGTTCTGCTGAAGCGCAGTTTCCGGTCAATGCGCAGAAGAGCGCTAACAGGCAAGCTCTGGTTCTTTCTGAAGAGTTGGCGCATTGGCAAGCGCAAGTGAGCAGGAGGGTACTGGATATGAGAGCACAGGGGAGCGCTGACGCGCAGTAAGGCACTGTGTAGTTTTGTGCAGTCTCCCTAGAATGTGCCGAAGCGTGTGACTGGTTGCGCAAGGGTGGGTGCATTGTCGCGTGCACGGAAGACTGCTTGGCGCGCGCGGAAGACCATTGGGGCACGTGCGGAAAACCATTGGCGTGCAGAAAACTAATGACGCGCTCGCACAGAAAACCACTGGCGCGGAAAACAGTTAGAGCGTGCGCGGGCTTGCGGAAGACCGCTGGCTGCGTGCAGAAAACCGTTAGCGCGCATGCGCGTAGAAGATCGTTGGCGAGCGCGCAAGGAAGCAATGGCGCGCATGACAATGCTTGCAGGAGGGAGCTGGTGATCCTCAGAAAAGTCCAGGACCGAAGTCCAAGGACTAACTGTAGCGTAAGGTAGCGTTGATAGGTCGGCAGGTCAGCTGGCAGGACGACTGGGATGAGCCCTTAGGAAGGGCAAACATCCACGATGGAGACTGTAAAAGGTCCACGGAAGAGTCAACAGTCCAAGAACTAACAGCGGCGTAAGGTTGCGTTGGTAGATCGGTAGGTCAGCTGGTAGGACTTTCAGGAACTGGGATGTGCCCTTTGGAAGGGCAAGCATCCACCGATGGGGACCGTAAAAGGTCCGCGGAAGAGTCCAAGACCCAAGTCCAAAGGACTATCAGCGGCGTAAGGTTGCATTGGTAGATCAGCAGGTCAGCTGGTAGGACGATCAGGAACTGGGATGTGCCCTTTGGAAGGGCGAACATCCACTGATGGCAACCATGACAGGTCCATAGAAGAGTCCAGGACCGAAGTCCACGGACTAAGTTGCAGCGCAAGGTTGCGCTGGTAGGTCTGCTGGTAGGATGATCAGGAACTGATGAAGCCCATGAGGGCCGGTAGACCAGCAAGCTGGCCTTAGGAGGAGTCCAGGACCGAAGTCCACGGACTAAGCGAAAGGTTGCACTGGTAAGTCTGCTGGTATGATGATCAGGAACTGATGAGCAGAGTGATCCTCCGAAGAGGTGTCTCTATGAGTGGCCTCTCTCTCGCAAATGAGAGAGGTGAACACTTCATAGAAGAGACTTGATGACGCCCATGATGACGCCTGTGAGGGCCGGTGGATCAGCAAGCTGACCTTCAACAGTAGCGATCCTCCAAAGAGGAGTCTCTATGAGTGGCCTCCCTCGCGAACGAGAGAGGTAAACACTCCGTAGAAGAGACTTGCCAAGACTGTGCTCTGCCCCTGAAAGAAGAGAGACTCAGCAAGGAGGTAGAGAAGTCTGGGCGAAGGCAGCAACAGCTGTCGGAGACAATGAATTTACTGTACTGTATTAAGATGTGGGAAGTTCTCTCTCGGAAGAGAGAAACAACCTCATACCTGGGGAGGAAACTTTCCCTCGGAAGGGAAATTGTCCAACCCCTGGAAGCGAGCCTCTTGGTTAGCGTTCTAAGATGATCTGAAGTGCTAGTCATATTGTCACGGGAGTACTTCTAAGAGAAGGGATGACGCCCATGACAACGTCCTCTGAGGGACGGTAGTGACAGTAGATTCCCCAGGCATGAACAGAAAAGCTCTGCTTCGTCGGTACTCTTAGTCGAACAAAGAAAACTGCATAGATAACTAGGAAGAAATAAAATTAATAATTTAACAGATAAATTCCCTAGGGAGGAACTCCGAAAAGGAACCCCTAGGGAACAACATAAAAATAAGTATTGTGCCCTTCCTTCCCTAGTCGACATCCACGGGAGAAGGGAGGAGCAGAGTAACTGTAATAAAAACAGAATTACAATTATTTAAATCAGCTAAGAATATCCACTAATAGTGAGAACCACTGATCCTCCGAAGGGAAATGTTCCCCACGGAGAAAAGCTGAAAAATTATATTTTCATAATAAAATAAATTTTTAAACATACTTACCCGGTGGTTATATAAAAATAGCTTTAGTCCCTGACGTCCGGCAGAAATTCAAAACTCGTGGCAATCGCAGATTGAGTAGCCAGGTGTACCACCAGCGCCCTCTCTCGCGAGGTACCTGAAACCATTCCATGATTCCCCAGATCTTCCATGCCCATAGGTCTCTAGAGGGGAGGAGGGAGGAATTAGATTTTATATAACCACCGGGTATGTATGTTCAAAAATTTATTTTATTATGAAAATGGAGTTTTTATGATAAATCGAAAATCGCGGCAACAGCCTTGTGGTGGTTGTGTGGTTAGATGGTTAACAACCCTTACCTGGAATCATTCCAGTTTTCTGTTCCTCAGATTATCTTTGCCCGACCTGTCTCCTGAGGGGAGATGGGTGGGCTTTAAAATATATATATAACTGCCAGGTAAGTATTCACAAAACTTTGTTTTATCATAAAATCTCCATTTTTATGAATACAGTAGTACTTACCTGGCAGTTATACATATATAGCTGATTCACACATTTGGAGGAGGGAAACAGACAGAAAAAACATAGTTGGGGAAACAGCAAAAGAGTTGTAGGAGAAAAAACACCTTGATTCCTTACCTGCTAAGGTAGCTGACTTCAAAGGTAACTGCCTCTAGAGTCGCTTTCCCTTAGAAGTGTTCAGCCAGGAGTAGACCTGCTACGCTGCAAACAACTCAATCGAGTCTGTCAAAGGGGTAGGACCAACAACTTGACTAGACTTCAGAAACTACCTTCGCCCCATATAATAAAAAAGAATTGCAACCTTACTAAAACTAATCTTTAAGCTATCTATCTGGACTGAGGGAACCGTACCACAAGACGAGGACCTCAGACAACCATAAAAAACACAAACCTATATACAAGTACACAAACTAAGGTTGAGTGGGGGTAGTAACTCCTTTGCCTAATACAGAAGCCGCAGCTACGTATGGGCCCAAGGTATAACACTTGTCATAGTCCACTCTTACCTCTCTGAGGTAATGAGAACCGAAGACAGAGTTGCTCCTCCAGAACGTTGCGTCCATGATCTGCCTAACTGACATATTTTTCCGGTATGCCAGTGAGGTAGCAATGGCTCTTACTTCGTGAGCCCGAACTTTCAACAGGGCGAAGTTTTCTTCCTCACAAAAGAGGTGGGCTTCCCTAATAGTTTCCCTCAGGAAAAAGGACAAAGCGTTCTTTGACAGGGGTTTTTGAGGATCCTTCACCGAACACCATAAGGAGTTGGATGCACTCCTCACGTTCTTAGTGTGGGCCAAATAAGCCTTGAGAGCCCTAACCAGGCAGAGGAGGCTTTCCTGTTCCTGACCCACTAGATTCATGAGGTTAGGGACTTCAAAAGTCCTGGGCCAGGGTTTCGAAGGGTTCTCATTCTTGGCGAGAGAGTCGAACCTTAAGGCACAAACCTTTCCATTTTGGGTGAAGCCTACACGCTTCTCGATTGCCTGGACCTCACTGATCCTTCTGGCAGTCGCTAGAGTCAAAAGGCACAAGACCTTCTCCAATTCTTCACCAACCACATTGGAAAGATTCGGAATCTCGAAAGACTTAGGCCATGGATGAGAAGGGCGTTCGTTCTTGGCCAGGAATCCAAGTTGCAAGGAGCAGATAGCTTTGCTGTTTCTGAAGCCAATATTCTTGCTAAAAGCATGAACCTCACTAACTCTCTTAGCTGTCGCCAGACTAACCAAGAAAAGAGTCTTCAAAGTGAGATCTTTAAAAGAAGCCAAGTGTAAGGGCTCAAACCTGTCACTCGTGAGGAACTTCAAGACAACATCCAGATTCCAGGCTGGTGATTCCTGTTGTCGCTCCTTAGATGTCTCAAAGGATTTGAAAAGATCCTGTAGGTCTTTATTACCAGAGAGGTCCAAGTTCCTGTGCCTGAAGATGACCGCTAACATACTCCTGTACCCCTTGATGGTAGAGGAAGAAAATTTGCGTTTTCTTCTAAGGTCTAAAAGGAAGTCAGCAATCTGAGTTACAGAGGTACTGGATGAGGAAACTGAGTTGACTCTGCACCATTCTCTAAAAACCTCCCACTTGGACTGGTAACCTTGATGGTAGAAGTCCTCCTTGCTCTAGCAATAGTCCTAGCTGCCTTCTTCGAAAATCCTCTAGCTCTTGTGAGTTTTTTGATAGTCTGAAGGCAGTTAGATGTAGAGCTTGGAGGTTTTGATGGTGTCTCTCAAAGTGTGGTTGTTTGAGTAGATCTACTCTTAATGAGAGGCTTTTCGGGATGCCCCCAATCCATTCTAGTACCTCTGTGAACCATTCTCTTGATAACCAAAAGGGAGCCACTAGAGTCAATTTGGTTCCATCGTGTGACACAAACTTTTGCAACACCTTGTACACAACTTTGAATGGGGGGAACGCATACATGTCCAGGTGAGACCAATCCAGCAGGAAAGCATCTATGTGAGCCGCTTCGAGATCTGGAACTGGGGAGCAGTATGTCTCCAGCCTTTTCGTTTTCAATGCTGCGAACAGGTCTATGGACGGACGACCCCAAATCCGCCATAGTTTCTTGCAGACCTCTTGATGCAATGTCCATTCCGTGGCCAGAACTTGATTTCTCCTGCTGAGGTTGTCTGCCATCACGTTCTTTTCTCCTTGGATGAACCTTGTAAGAAGGGTTACGTTCCTCTCCTTTGCCCAGACGAGAAGAATCTTTGCAGTCTCGTAAAGGGACCTCGAGCGAGTTTCGCCTTGTTTGGCTATGTAGGCCAATGCTGTGGTGTTGTCGACGTTGACCTGCACCACTTTGTTCAATAACGACCCTTCGAAACCTTTGAGGGCCCACAGGACTGCTAACAGCTCCTTCTGGTTGATGTGGAGGCTCTCCTGATATCTTGTCCACAGACCCGAAATCTCCAACTTGCCCAGTGTTGCTCACCACCCTGAGTCCGAGGCATCGGAACACAACACAAGGTCTGGGCTCCTTTGTTCCAGTGAGAAACCTTCCTGAAGTTTGCCCCGGATCGTTCCGCCACTGGAGGCAACTTCTTACTGGTTCCGTAAGGGGAATGCTTTCCGTCTCTAAGCTCTTTTCTTTGTCCCAATGATGATTGAAGTGGAATTGAAGAGGACAGAGATTCAGTTTTCCCAGGGAAACAAACTGTTCCAGTGAGGAGAGGGTTCCTAGGAGACTCATCCCCTCTCTCACAGAACAAATTCTTTTCTCTAGAAAAGTACAAAGTTTCAGGAGGGCTTGTTCCGTCCTTGAGGGTGACGGAAAAGCCCAAAAAGCTAGACTCTGAATCTCCATCCCCAAATAAAGGATCTTCTGGGATGGAATCAGTTGGGACTTTTTTGTGTTTACAAGAAGACCCAGTTCTTCTGACAATCTCAATGTCATTTGCAGATCCTCCAGACAGCGATTGAAGGAATGAGCTCTGAGTAGCCAGTCATCCAGATACAAGGAGGCTCTGACGCCTCTTTAATACAGTATGCTCGCTACATTTAACATAAGCTTCGTGAAAATTAGAGGAGCGGTGCTGAGGCCGAAACATAAGGCCCGAAACTGGAAGACTTCCTTCCTGTAAACGAACCTCAGGTAACGCTTGAAACTCGGATGAATGGGATGTGAAAGTAAGCGTTCTGGAGGTCTAAAGAGATCTTTCAATTGCCCTTTCTTTCTGCTGCTAGCACAGTCTTTGGATTGTCTTCTGAACGTAGCCGTTGAGGGCACTTACATCCAGGACTGGTCTCCATCCTCCCCCCCGAGTTCTTGGGAAACAGGAATAGGCGGTTGTAGAACCCTGGTGACTGCAAGTCTCGCACCCTCTCTACTGCCTTCTTCTCCAACAAGAGAGACATTTGGAGATGCATAGCCTGCCTCTTTGACTCCTCTTTGTATCTGGGAGAGAGATCCACTGGATCTAAAACTAACGGAAGTTTCATTTTGAAAGGAATCTTGTATCCCTCCTTCAGAGCAAGAAGAACGGACCAAGGGTCTGCTCCCCTTCTCTCCCAAGCTCGCCAGAAGTTGTTCAGTCTGGCTCCTACTGCTGTCTGAAGGTGAAAGCAGTCAGACTCTGCTTCACCCAGGTCTGGATCCTTTCCTTCTTGCTCTCCTCCCGTTGGGTCTGGAGCTACCCCTACTGACGGACTTCCCTCGAAAAGGCTGTGAAAACTGAGGAAATGGAGTTTCTTCTTTTGGTTTGCGGCTAGTAAAGGAAGTCGGTAGGACCTTCCTTGCAATCTTTGAGACTAAATCTTGAGTGGCCTTCTGGGTCAAAGCAGAAGCAACCTCTCTCACTAACTCCTGAGGAACCAGAGAGGGAGAAAGAGGTGCATACAGCAACTCAGACTTCTGGAAGGGTGTGACCCCCATGGAAAGAAAAGAACACATTTGTGCTCTTTTCTTAAGAACCCCAGCTGAGAATAGGGCTGCCAATTCATTAGAGCCGTCTCTAACGGCTTTATCCATACATAACATGATGTGGTGGATAAAACTATCAGTGTCAGTATCTTTTAGGGTTGAAACTTTCTTCCCCATGGCTCTCAGAGTCCAATCCAGAAAGTTGAAAACCTCGATGGCTTTGAAGACGCCTTTGAGAAGATCATCGAGTTCAGAAGTAGACCATAGAATCTTGGTCTTTCTCATGGCCAACCGACGAGGAGAGTCTACTAGGCTTGAAAAGTCTCCCTGGGCAGAGGCAGGAACTCCCAAGCCGAGAACTTCTTCCATCTCGTACCACACACTTGACCTGGAGGCTAATCTAGCTGGAGGAAAAGAGAAGGCTGTCTTGCCTTGGTCTTTTTTGGACTGCATCCAGTCTCCCAACATCCTTAAGGCTCTCTTCGATGACCGAGAGAGAACCATCTTAGTGAAAAGTGATTCCTTCGCTGCCTTCCCTAAGGTAAACTCTGAGGGAGGGGAACGTGGAGCAACAGGAACAAAATGGTCTGGAAATTCTTCCGTAAATACTTTCATAATCCTCTTAAGATCAACTGCATGATGAAGCGTCTTAGGCTCTTCTCCCTCCGAGAATTCTTCTAAAAGCTCAGCCGGGGAAACGTGATCATCAATCTCTTCCTCCGATAAAACTCTGATTGAAGTAGAGACGTCTTGCAGAACTAGAGGAGACTCCTTACGGGCCTGACTTCTGTCATCCACAGGTGCAGGGTTATCCCGTCCGGCGTCACATAGATCCAACGCTCGACGCTCACAAAGAAGACGCTCGCGATCATTACGATCGGAACTAAGGCGCCCACAATCTTGACGCTCTGTACGACTGGTGTCCTCATGACGTCCGAGGCTCTTATGCTCGGCGTCACGTCCGACTGATTGAAGTTCAGCATCTGCTAGACGCTTGGCGTCACGTTCTAGTTGACACTCGACGTCACGTCTAACTTGACGCTTGGCGCTACGTTTAGCTGCTTGGCGATCGACGTCACGCCTGGATGCTTGAAGTTTGGTGTCAAGTGGATCAGGGTCTCGACGTTTCACAGAAACCTTATCACGTCCTTCAGCGCCGTGTTTAACTGCTTGACGCTTGGAAAGCTGTCCGTCGTCAAGCGCCTCTTGACTAACCGCCTTACGACGCTTAGCGTCAAGTTGCGAAGTTTCCCGGCGGCCTTGATCTTGGCGAGCCACTCTTTTGTCCGTAGGTTGATACGTTTGCATAAAAGAAGAGAATTGCTGTTGCATATCTTGCAGCATACTCCAATTCGGGTCAACTTGTGGTAGAGCAGGAGAAGTTACTTCAACCACAAACTCGCATTCTTCGTCGCTCATGTAACGCGCCGAGTGTCCAGAAGACAACAACCAGTCTGACGGTGGCGGCGGAGCATGAACTGAAGTGATACCAGACTCAGGAACTAGATCTGCAACAGGCTGGACTTGACGTTTGTCAGACTCCGACATCCTATCAGGACATTTAGCAGGAGAACCTTCTACAGAAGAAGGAAAACGCTCTGGACTGCTCCAATGGCTACAACCAGGCGCTTGCGGTGACAAGGCGCGACACTGATCTACTGCATCCACTTTCTTCTTAAGAAGTCTGGAAGCCTGACGCCAGCCCCGGCTGGGAGCTGCGTCATCCGAAGATGAGGTAAACACTTTAACCTCACCTTTCCCATGGTGAGGGCGAGCGTCCCGTGAAGCGTCAACGGGTACGCTCGAGGTGACGTCTGCTCGAGCGATAACGCCTCTCGTTCCCTTTCGCCGATAGACATTCCTTCTCCCAGGGGTTGGGGAGCTTGGAAGAGGTCTAAGGCTAGGTGAACGACAGGTCCGAGCAGACGGTGCACTTTTCGCACTGACACTTTTTAATTGATCAACATCGGACATAAGCTGGTTCCTGTCTGCAGCAAGCGATTCCACCCTAACGCCCAGGGCTTGAATAGCGACCATCATGTCCTTTAGCGTAGGCTCAGCGGTAGCAGTAGTGGGATCTGAAACTACCACTACAGGGGAAGGATTAGGTTCAACGATATGGGAAGAGGACAATTCTCTAGACCGAGAAGAACTACGTCTAATTCTGTTTCTCTGAAGTTTACGAGTGTAGCGGTCAAATTCCAGCCACTCACTCTCAGACAACAAAACACATTCGTCACACCGATCCCCCAACTCACATACTTTACCCCTACATTTAACACAAATTGAGTGGGGATCAATAGAGGCTTTAGGAAGCCAGGTCTTATACCCTTTAACACACTTTCTATAAGCGGGAGAAGGGTCGGCCATTATGAATATTTAAAAAGAGAGATCAAAACGAGCAAGGGTCAAAATAATCAAAATAAATAAAGCTTCAAGAGAATCCGAAAGCAAATCCAAACAAGCGAAAGCCAATAACCAAATTAGTAGTGCATCACCAAAGATAACTGCAATAAACCAGGTTAAATAACGAGTGAATATCCAACGATGTAGCCGGCAATGGCGGCAGGGAAGATCTGAGGAATCATGGAATGGTTCCAGGTACCTTGTGAGAGAGGGCGCTCGTGGTACACCTGGCTACTCAATCTACGATTGCCGCGAGTTTTGAATTTCTGCCGGACGTCAGGGACTAAAGCTATTTCTACATAACCACAGGGTAAGTCTGATGTTTAAAAGTTAAAATTACAACTATAATTTCACTAAAAATAATTGAGACAAACAATCGGAAGAGCAACCTAACCCGCAAACAGGACAGGAGCTCTTCCCAATAGTACACGATTGTTGAAAGGTGAACGACCTTGTGAAGAGAAAGACCGTAGTCAATCTCTGAGAGACCACATTCCCTTCCCTCAATAATCTATGTTTCCCGTAGGAAAAGAGAAAAGGCGAAGACAATAGTTGAATGAAAAGGGTCCAGATGATGATTCCCCTGCGGCGGCCGAGTTAACTGTTATATGCCGACGGGAAGACCGATGGACCAAAGAGGGAGAGATCGTTCCCCACGAAGTGGAACTGTGCTGGCCTTGTTCCGGTGCTAATGTACGCAAGTATCGTTGTCGTATATGTATCACACGCACAGCACAAACACTGAAAAAGAAACTTATCACATATCTATGCACATATATATACATAAACATTAAGAATGTTTTCATATATATACATGTATGAGGAAAAGTAAGTTAAAAGACAAAAATTAATGGCAGTCCAGAATAGGCGAGGAGGGAGAGCGGAAACAACCGCTCTCCATCCGAGCCAAAAGTGAAGTGAGGTAAATCACAGGTGTGTGAATGGGAGTGGTAGCAAGCTACCCCCCCCCCCCTACCCCCACTAACTAGCAGTGTGGGTAGTTAACCCTCGCTAAATTTTAATGGCTCGTCATTTCAGCTCCACCAAAAGTATAACCCCTAATAAATAGCGTGGTTTGTATTCCAGTTACGGAACAAACAGTACAGTAGTTAACCCCTTGGGTGAAGAAGAATTGTTTGCTAATCTCAGTGTTGTCAGGTGTATGAGGACAGAGGAGAATCTGTGTATGTGTAGGCAGAGGGAAAGTGAACCGTAACTAGAGAGAAGAATCTAATGTACTGTCTGGCCAGTCAAAGGTAACAGATAGAATAGTGTGCCTGAATGTAATCTAAAGAAAGAAAACTCTAACCGAAGACAGGAGAACTCTTAACCCAAGGTAGTGGAAGACCATGGTACAGAGGCTATAGCACTACCCATGACTAGAGAGCAATGGTTTGATTTTGTAGTGCCTTTCTCCTAGAAGAGCTGTTTACCCTAGCTAAAGAGTCTCCTCTACCCTTACCAAGAGGAAAGTAGCCATTGTACATAAGCTGAAAAAAGCAATCACTTTCAGGTATCCTATCCTACACCTTGATTACTCACCCATATCCACATTTTGACAAATGGCACGACAGTATATTCGTACTGTATGTAATAAGAGTTAAGTAATGACGCAGTCAGATAAGACAATGTCGGCAGTCCCCATAGGTCAGGGGGTCACCACAAGGAATCACATTTGTCTTCCCAGCCGTGAGTTGCTGTAGGCGGCATGTTTTCTCTAGTATCGCAGGGTACAAAAACGGACGTCTGCATCAAGAGCCTGAAATAGTCAATATCTGATAATATTTTGGAATAATTACATCACTTTTAGTAATAAATCATTTCTAGTTGCTTTAAATACAGTACAGTATAGTTTACATAATTGACATAAGGTATTTGGTGAAATAGAGGCAGAATTACTTTCAAAATTCTAATATTTACTTATCTTTATTTTCAATATTATAGTATTATTACCATATCATCATTCTTATTATTATTATTATTATTATTAAAGTACATCAGTAAAAGACCCTATTTATGTCTATTTGAATAAATGAATGATTGATAATTATTTGGCATCATAACATCAATGGTCATTAGAAACTTGAGAAAAAACAAAGTGAAAATAAAAAATAAATCCTAAAAGTAATTCGTATTTTCCTAAACGTACAAACCAGAGTAATTTAATAGGACACTGATTCGAGCACAGCTGGAACTTGGTTGTTAAAACTCATAACGAGGTATCGGCAGTAACCAGTAATTAGCTTCCGGTGGTGGAAAACCCTCCGCCACCCTGAAGGTATTCTGGAAGTCGGGTAACGCTAAGTAGGCTGCTTTCATATCTAAGTAGTTTATACCAAACTTGTTCTCTGGTGTCCATAATCCTGACACTTTTACCCCTTTGAAGATGGATAGCCTTTGGCGAGAAGCATCCGAGAACAGGAAGAAGTCTAAAGGATGGTCCTGTAGAAATTTTATGGCCAACTATTCTTTTTAATCCAACAGAAAAGGTCTAACTTTACATCATGTGGAATTCTCAATAGAGCAGATGAAGAGCCAGATGATTGGGACGACTGGCTCTTTAACGCTCACTGCACTGATCGGAGATGCATTTTCCCGAAGAGCACTAACTTTACTGGAGAAGCTAGATGTACAAGAAGTTTCTGTTAAAGGTGAGTACTTGTTGAAGTCATCTATAACATTTACAAAACTTCCAGAAGACCAAAATTACTGTCAGATCTTTGCTCAGACTGCATCTATAACCTCTAAAACCTTTATAGATAACTAAAATTACAGCCAGATCTTTACTCTGGATTCTGTCTGCGGATGAAAATACAGTACTCTGACTTCGACCGAGTCTAGGTCCTTGCCAAGGTACCAATAACGACACTGCTGTTTAAGACTTGAGTCCCCATAATTTAGCCTGATCCCCAGATCTCAGCAAAATTTGAGATCCTCAATGAGGATCAGTCGAGCCTTTGAGTACGCCAGTAACAGTCACTCGTCCAGGTAATGTAAGACTCTGATTCCCATAGCGTGTGCCCAAGATACCAGAGTGAAGATCTATGGAGCTGTTGACAGGCAAAAACACAGCTCTTTGAAATGGTAAAGCTTTCCTTGAAAGGAGAACAGGAAACACTTAATTGACCTCGACTAGACTTGGATCTGGAAGTATACGTTCAGTAGGTCTATGGACAAAAGGAAGTCGTTAAGACGAACTGCCTGGATAACTATGCTTGGAGTTTCCGTCTTGAATAAGGCCTGTAAAAAGAAACTGTTCATGCGGGAAAGATCTATGACGGGTCTCCAACATCCCATCAGTTTCTACATTAGGAAACGATTGCTCAAAAAAACCTAGAGATCCTTCTATGATTTTCCAGATAGCATTCATCTCCGTCCTCTTCATCACATCTTCTCGTAAGAGAAGGTCTCTCTGGGAACTCATCGAAGCCTTGATCAGAGAGGGGATACAGTCCATGAACAGGACGCAATACCCTGAACGGAGCACTTCTAACGCCAAAGGTTCTGCGCTGTCACCCTGCTGCCTTGTCCAATGGTGGTAGCTGGGGGATCTGCCATCCTTAATGGTTACCTCTACATCATAGGTTCCTTATAATCGAGAGATAGCCTCTACATCGAAAGGAAGTTGAGGGAACTGACTGTCTTTTCTATTGTTGAGCCCGGTCTGGTTTAGGGAGTAGATGATGCTGGGAGCCTATTTCATGGGGGATGGTCTAGGCATGGTATGAGAAGCTGATGAACATGATGCAGCTGCTTTTCTTTAAAATCGACGCCTGGTTGGATTTTTCTACTGTTGCAGCCATTATGCAGGTGGAAAAAGTTGGGTGGTCTATAACACTGGCATTCCTTGGTGTTATAGTGTCTGTAGCCATCATTTATCGGGTGAAGTTTGCAGCGACAGCTTCCCTCCTTTTTAGGACATAATCACCACAGAGAAAAGCACACTGGTGAAGCATAAACTCCAGAGCTTTTACCCCAGAACGGACAAGTTCTTCACAATGCTTCCGGACAGCAGGTTCCAAAAGGTTCTCGGATACTGCATATTAAGACACTGCTCCTCATATAGCTGCAGCAGATAAAGAAGGTGTTTGATGGATCAGCCGCTCCTAGGGGATACCCGGTAAAAGGCCAGCCACGTCTGGGTCAATAGGCAAAGGGTTAGGATGTGCTCCCGTAGATACGCAAAACCTATACAGTACAGTACTGATTGGACAGTGCAGGCGGAGATAGTATCATTATCATTATTATTATTATTATCATTACTTGTTACGCTACAACACTAGTTTGAAATGCAGGATGCTATAAGCCCGAAGCCTCCAACAGGGAAAATAACCCAGTGAGGAAGGGAAACAAGGAAATAAACTATATACGCTAGTCTTGGCATCTACTAAACCTCAAGGAGTTTTCTGCATCTAAAATTTGTTTATTCAGAGAAGCTAAAGTGGCCTTAGCTTGCTTCAATAGGGGATTGTCAAATTCATAACAGGCACTTTGAGGTTTGAAGGGCCTGGAGAAATGTATAGGCCAGGACACTGATTGGGTAGGTTCTTGCTTGGGAATGAGCTTAGTGCCTTATTCCTTTCTGGAGATCTGGAATATTCATATTAATACTCTCTGGGGACACTGGTTCATAATTAGATGGCAGAGCAATAATCAATTCTGTAGTTCTCATTTGGTCTGTGTCTATGCTAAGCATAAGATGTCACAGTATCCAGTCGTCCAGATACAAGGAGGCTCTGATGCCTCTTGAGTGCAGTATGCTCACTACATTTAACATAAGCTTCGTGAAAATTAAAGGAGCGGTGCTGAGGCCGAAACATAAGGCCCAAAACTGGAAGACTTACTTCCTGTAAACAAACCTCAGGTAACGTTTGAAACTCGGATGAATGGGGATATGAAAGTAAGCGTCCTGGAGGTCTAAAGAGACCATCCAGTTGCCCTTTCTTACTGCTGCTAGCACAGTCTTTGAAGTCTCCATGGAGAACTTTGTCTTCTGAATGTAGTCGTTGAGGGCACTTACGTCCAGAACTGGTCTCCTTCCCCCCGAGTTCTTGGGAACCACGAATAGGCGGTTGTAGAACCCTGGTGACCGCAAGTCTCGCACCCTCCCTACTGCCTTCTTCTCCAACAAGACACACATTTGGAAATGCATAGCCTGCCTCTTTGACTCCTCTTTGTATCTGGGAGAGAGATTCACCGGATCTAAAACTAACGGAGGTTTCATTATGAAAGGAATCTTGTATCCCTCCTTCAGAACAAGAACGGACCAAGGGTCTGCTCCCGTTCTCTCCCAAGCTCGCCAGAAGTTGTTCAGTCTGGCTCCTACTGCTGTCTGAAGGCGAAAGTAGTCAGACTCTGCTTCGCCCAGGTCTGGATCCTCTCCTTGCTCTCCTCCCGTCGGGTCTGGAGCTACCCCTACTGACGGACTTCCCTCAAAAAGGCTGTGAAAACTGAGGGAATGGAGTTTCTTCTTTTGGTTTGCGGCTAGTAAAGGAAGTCGGTAGGACTTTCCTTGCAGTCTTTGACACTAAATCTTGAGTGGCCTTCAGGGTCAAAGCGGAATCAACCTCTCTCACTAACTCCTGAGGAAACAGAGAGGGAGAAAGAGGTGCATACAGCAACTCAGACTTCTGGAAGGGTGTGACCCCCATGGAAAGAAAAGAACACATTTGTGCTCTTTTCTTAAGAACCCCAGCTAAGAATAGGGCTGCCAACTCATTAGAGCCGTCTCTAATGGCTTTATCCATACATGACATGATGGGGATAAAACTATCAGTGTCAGTATCTTTTAGGGTTAAAACTTTCTTCCCCAAAGCTCCCAGAGTCCAATCCAGAAAGTTGAAAACCTCAAAGGATCTGAAGACGCCTTTGAGAAGATGATCGTGTTCAGAAGTAGACCATAGAATCTTGGTCCTTCTCATGACCGACCGACGAGGAGATTCTACTAGGCTTGAAAAGTCTCCCTGGGCAGAGCAGGAACTCTCAAGCCAAGAACTTCTCCCGTCTCGTACCACACGCTTGACCTGGAGGCTAATCTAGCTGGAGGAAAAGAAAAGGCTGTCTTGCCTTGGTCTTTTTTGGACTGCATCCAGTCTCCCAACATCCTTAAGGCTCTCTTCGATGACCGAGAGAGAACCATCTTAGTGAAAAGTGATTCCTTCGCTGCCTTCCCTAGGGTGAACTCCGAAGGAGGGGAACGTGGAGCAACAGGAAAAAAAGGGTTTGGAAATTTTTCCGTAAATACTTTCATAATCTTCTTAAGATCAACTGAATGATGAAGGGTATTAGGCTCTTCTCCCTCCGAGAATTCTTCTAAAAGCTCAGCCGGGGAAAGGTGACCATCAATGTCTTTCTCCGATAAAACTCTAATTGAATTAGAGACGTCTTGCAGAACTAGAGGAGACTCCTTATGAGCCTGTCTTCTGTCATCCACAGGTGCAGGGTCATCCCGTCCGGCGTCACGTTGATCCAACGCTCAATGCTCACAAAGAAGACGCTCGCGATCATTACGATCGGAACTAAGGAGGCCACGACCTTGACGCTCGGTACGACTGGTGTCCTCATGATGTCCGAGGCTCTTACCTCGGCGTCACGTCCGACTGATTGACGTTCAGCATCTGCTAGACGCTTGGCGTCACGTTCTCCTTGACGCTCGACGTCACGTCTAACTTGTCGCTCGGCGCCACGTTTAGCTGCTTGGCGATCGACGTCACGCTTGGTCGCTTGACGTTCGGCGTCACGCCTGGATGCTTGAAGTTTGGTGTCAAGTGGATCAGGGTCTCGACGTTTCACAGAAACCTTATCACATCCTTCTGCGCCGTGTTTAACTGCTTGACGTTTGGAAAGCTGTCCGTCGTCAAGCGCCTCTTGACTAACCGCCTTACGACGCTTGGCGTCAAGTTGCGAAGTTTCCCGGCGGTCGGGATCTTGGCGAGCCACTCTTTTGTCCGTAGGTTGATACGTTTGCATAAAAGAAGAGAATTGCTGCTGCATATCTTGCAGCATACTCCAATTCGGGTCAACTTGTGGTTTTCCAGGACAAGTTACTTCCACAACAAACTCGCCTTCTTCGTCGCTCATGTAATGCGCCGAGTGTCCAGAAGACGACAACCAGTCTGACGGTGGCGGCGAAGCATGAACTGAAGTGATACCACTCAGGAACTAGATCTGCAACAGGCTGGACTTGACGTTTGTCAGACTCCGACATCCTATCAGGACGTTTAGCAGGAGAACCTTCTACAGAAGAAGGAAAACACTCTGGACTGCTCCAATGGCTACAACCAGGCGCTTGCGGTGACAAGGCGCGACGCTGATCTACTGCATCCATTTTCCTCTCAAGAGATCTGGAAACCTGACGCCAGCCCCGGCTGGGCGCTGCGTCATCCGAAGATGAGGCAAACACTTTAACCTCACCTTTCCCATGGTGAGGGCAAGCGTCCCGTGAAGCGTCAACAGGTACGCTCGAGGGGACGTCTGCTCGAGCGATAACGCCTCTCGTTCCCTTTCGCCGATAGACATTCCTTCTCCCAGGGGTTGGGGAGCTTGGAAGAGGTCTAAGGCTAGGTGAACGACAGGTCCGAGCAGACGGTGCACTTTTCGCACTGACACTTTTTAATTGATCAACATCGGACAGAAGCTGGTTCCTGTCCGCAGCAAGCGATTCCACCCTAACGCCCAGGGCTTGAATAGTGACCATCATGTCCTTTAGCGTAGGCTCAGCGGTAAAAGTAGTGGGATCTGAAACTACCACTACAGGGGAAGGATTAGGTTCAATGATACGGGAAGAGGACAATTCTCTAGACCGAGAAGAACTACGTCTAATTCTGTTTCTCTGAAGTTTACGAGTGTAGCGGTCAAATTCCAGCCACTCACTCTCAGACAACAAAACACATTCGTCACACCGATCCCCCATCTCACATACTTTACCCCTACATTTAACACAAATTGAGTGGGGATCAATAGAGGCTTTAGGAAGCTGGGTCTTACACCCTTTCACACACTTTCTATAAGCGGGAGAAGGGTCAGCCATTATGAATATTTAAAAAGAGAGATCAAAATGAGCAAGGGTCAAAATAATCAAAATCAATAAGGCTTCAAGAGAATCCGAAAGCAAATCCAAACAAGCGAAAGCCAATAACCAAATTAGAAGTACATCACCAAAGATAACTGCAAAAATCCAGGTTAAATAACGAGTGAATATCCAACGATGTCGCCGGCAATGGCAGCAGGGAAGATCTGAGGAATCACGGAATGGTTCCAGGTACCTCGTGAGAGAGGGCGCCGGTGGTACACCTGGCTACTCAATCTGCGATTGCCACGAGTTTTGAATTTCTGCCGGACGTCAGGGACTAAAGCTATTTTTATATAACCACAGGGTAAGTCTGATGTTTAAAAGTTAAAATTACAATTAAAATTTCACTAAAAATAATTGAGACAAACAATCGGAAGAGCAATCTAACACGCAAACGGGACAGGAGCTCTTCCCAATAGTACACTATTGTTGAAAGGTGAACGACCTTGAGAAGAGAAAGACTGTAGTCAATCTCTGAGAGGCCACATTCCCTTCCCTCAGTAATCCACGTTTCCCGTAGGAAAAGGGAAAAGGCGAAGACAATAGTTGAATGAAAAGGGTCCAGATGATGATTCCTCTGCAGCGGCCGAGTTAACGGTTATAAGCCGACGGGAAGACCGATGGACCAAAGAGGGAGAGGTCGTTCCCCATGAAGTGGAACTGTGCTGGCCTTATTCCGGTGCTAATGTATGCATGTGTCGTTGTCGTATGTGTATCACACGCACAGCACAAACACTGAAAATGAAACTTATCACATTTCTATACACATATATATACATAAACATTAAGAATGTTTTCATATATATACATGTATACGAAAAAGTAAGTTAAAAGATGACAAATTCGAAGATAATTTGTATTTTTCCTAACCATACAAACCTTAGCTATTTACAAAAGGTTTACCTTTTAGCGCAGCTGAAATGGCGAGCCATTAGAATTTAACGAGGGTGTATTACCCCCGCGCTAGTTAGCGGGGGGGGGGGGGAGTGGTAGCTAGCTACCCCTCCCCCCCCTCACACACACACAGATAAATGCTCACTTTCACTTAGAGGTAGGACTTGTCTTGGGGGACAGGGCTGGCGGGCAAATATGTGTAAATAGCTAAGGTTTGTATGGTTAGGAAAAATACAAATTATCTTCGAATTTGTCATTTGTTCCGTAACCGAAATACAAACCACGCTATTTACAAAGGGTGACTTACCCCTTAGGTAGGGTAGAAAGTCCCCAGCCATACTGGCTTTGGCTTAACCGGGGACTCAGAATCCGAGTGAGTCGCACTCGAGAAAAGGAGTCCCTGCACCTCACAAGTTCCTTGCTCCGCAAGGAACCATGTGGCCTACGTAAGCTTGTGTGTGAAGGAAGAAGTGTGACCCGTCCTAGGCAGTTGACCTGGAGTTCCAGAAGGAACTCTGGGTTAGGACGTTCCCAATACCACCTCGTCAGGGTATGGGGGACGCGACAGTATTGACTCAATACTCGGAACACAAGGAAGCATGGTTTACCTGCAGAAGTTCGAGGTCAGCTATGCAGAGACCAGGATGCTGCTTCCCCGTAGAGGGGATGATGAAGAAAGAAATAAGAGCCAGACATACTTCTTTCGTTCATGCAGATTAAAACCTGATAACAAAGCCCTCAACCTTCTGCTACCTGTCCAAAAAGGAGCCTGAGGTTAGACCAGCTGTTGTGTAGCCACCACAGAGCGATAGAAAACGTATCGAGACTCCTGTGGGTCACGCCCTGCAGGAAGCGGGCTGCGAAGGTCATTAGGCGCTTCCAGACTCCAGCTTGTAGCACCTGCGTCACAGAGTAGTATTACTCGAAGGCGAGGGACGTTGCGATGTATCCAACATCGTGCTGTAGGGCGACGTGACGGGGGAGGGTCTGGAGACAGGTCGAGATGAATGTCCTTGAGTCCGGGCTGAAGAGGTATACTGGTGACTCTCCCCCGTGTCCTCCTTGTGCTCCCAAATCGGCTGCAACTGAGGACAAACTGCAGCTGTTCCCAAAGCTAACCTCTCGATTCCCTTACTGGCAAGAAAGAGAAGGTCTTGGGACATCAGATACAGAATGGAGACTCGAAATCTTGAATGAATTGGAACGAAGGGCAGGGACCCCCAGATTCTGAGTCTAGCCAACAACTCAGGAGCGAACCTGAATGTTGCCTTCCCCTCTTCCTTAGAAAGGGGGGAGTCGTAAGAGACCAAGAAGATTGCTTACACACTGGCCGTGGCCAGAGTGAGCAGGAGACCCAAGGCGGAATACAATCCGAGGCCTGTCGTAAAGGGTCTTGAGAAGATCTCTTAAAGGACTGAAAGTCCGAGCCATGCTCCAAGTTGGAGGTCTTCCTCCGACTAGGGCAGGGACGATCGTAGCTTCGCATGAGCGAGGATAGATCCAGCGGGCAGGAAAAAGTTATTCCTTTAAGCCTGAAGGTCAGGGAAAGGCTGAGCGACAGGCTTCATTGCCGAGAGCGGAAAGGAGTTTCCTCCCGCCGAAAGGCAATAAGACCGTTATTGCTGGAGAAGAGGCCTCAAGGGAAGAGGTATATCTCCCACGGCACCAACCACCTTAGACTCTTCACTTTGCCTGGAAGACCCCTGTGGATGACTATCGCAGATGACGCGACCTCCGTACTGCGACTGTAGCGGGTTGTCTCTTCTTGAGGAGGAGGCGTAGTGTCTCCAGGCATGAAGCCGAAGCGACACCCCGGTTCGGGAGAGATGTCGCAGTGTGGTTGCTTGAGTAGTCTGCGCCGTGGGAGAAGCTCTCCCGGGAGTTCCGTCAGGGGAAGCAGAGGGTCCAGAAACCGTTCTGCGCATAGTCCCAGTGGAGCTCTCCCATTGAAAGGTTGACAGACAACCTGGTCTTGTTGAGACCCATTGTCCACAGACAAAAAGGAGGGAAGACGCAGGCGTCGAAGTTGTCCCACCATCACCGGAATGCATCTTGCCAGAGTCTCGGGGTCTGAGACTGGGGGGAAGAACAGCGGAAGCTTGAGGTTCCAAGCTGTCGCGATCAGGTCCCCCAGACCAGTACTTGCTGGTTACCCAAGGTCAAAGACCCCCAGGTACACTCTCTCTACGAGGCTCTGCTCGGATAGTCGGAGAGAACATTCCCCTGCCTGGAATGAGAGAGCCGATGGTGGTATTGAGAGAATCTCAATCATCGCGGTATCTCTACTGAAAGATGTGAAGGTGTGAAAATGCGTCCCCTGCTGGTTAGAATACGCCAGAATCATGAAGTCGACGCGCACGGGGCGACTCGGCAGGAGCTGTAGGATCTGTAGAGGGGCCAGACTAAGGCCCCTAAGCCTGCCTGAATGATGGAGAGGTATCCTTCAGGTCTTGACCATAGGCCTGGACCGGAACATGCCCCCCCCTTTCCTTTGACGAGTCCGAGAACATCATCAAGAATGTGGGGAAAGGACGAGAATATCCACTACCATCAAGAGGCTCCATAGGTCAACACCCATTGCAGGTCTAATAGTTCCGCTGGTCCCATAGGGGCCAGGAAGTCCGGTTAAACATTATCTGAAGCCACCGGAACTTGGACCGCCCCACATGGAACTTATCCTGAGGCGACCGTTCGGACTATAGACGGGTCAATGAGGAAAGGAGAACTAGGAAACGTTCCAAGGTAGGGCTGAAAGCTCTGCTTGACTGAGAACAGGTACTGCGACTCTCCTCAGTCTTGCCACAGTCAACTGAAAGGAAGGCTCGGAGGATGTGGTAACAGAATCTGGCGTCCCCAGGTGGTCACCCATCCAAGTACCGACCAGAACCGACGTTGCTTAACCTCGCTGGACGGACGAGAAGCGGGGTTTCCAACGTGGTAAGGCCGTTGACTCTATATCATGGCCAGATACTCCAGATGTTGAGGCAGAGGAAGAGAAGGCTCCAAGCAAAATACCATGAGCCCACACTCATGGTAAGCATCCGGAAGCTTGTCCCGGCGCTGAAGAAGGTCGAACCCGAGCCTACCGGAGTTGACCAGCCCTCCAAACAGCAGAGGAGGCGGAAGCCTGCACCTGAGCGGCCAAGAGAAGGCAGGGAGAGTTCTCTGGGGAAACAAACCTGCTATGCCTCGGCGGGCTAGCCACACTGCATCATAAGCAGGAATACTTGCAGTCTAGGCTGAATTCGACGAGCACCCTGGAAGATGGATGGAATGGAAACTGAAAGTACCCGCCCTTCCGATCCAGGGTTTAAAGAGTCCTGTCGCCTCGTTACCAGTCTGATCGATTCTGCTGGTCTACGCTGGCCGAAGTTTGTTCGAGAAACTTAATCAGGGCTGAGAGGTCGATTACGGACATCCCCTCTCAGATCCTTCCTTACAAGAAAGGATCGACTGAGGAGGCCGGGGGTGAAGCCGACGATGATCCTAAGGAAGACCTTCGCCTAAGGTATGGATCATTCTGCCCAACCGGGCAACTCTTGCTGACACTATGGCATAGAGGTTCAGAGACACTGAATTCGCTGACAGAGACGGCAGGCGCGATATCCTCGGCTGATCACAGAGATTGTGCGGGAATGGGCATCGGGAAGCTGTCATTCGGATGAGTAACCTTAAGCATCCTCCCAGCAAAAAACCTGCAATCCTAGAGTTCGTGAACTCCTTTTAGGACTATGCCCCCCCCGGGGGAGTCTCCCGTGCCATCTGTTCCTGACAGGAGGAAACTGCAATTGGACACCTTGTCCCAGTTGTCGTAGCCGATAACTTAGGCCGACGTGGTTGAAAGAAAAGGGCGCTGGAGCCCTGCAGAGTCTGGAAGAAAGCACCTTGGAGGAGTGAAAACGGAAGTCGATTTCCTCCGCACAGCCGCTGTCTAAGTCTCTGTCCTTGGGCACAAACAAACTCTTCTCAAGGATGGAAGGGTGTCTGAGGTCGGCGACCTCCACAGATGAGACACCCGAAGGAAGCCCTCAGTCAGCGCGTCCAGATGGTACAACATCGAGCTTGTCCGCAAGTTAGATACTTAACGACGAAAGGCCAAGGTGCCTGAGCTCGAGAGGAGGAAAGTACTCATGATCTTCCTGTAGCTTCCTTGAACCAAACCTCGGGCCGTAACTGATGAGTTAAAGGGCCTGGTAAGCTCCCAGAGGAAGGGGTAAGCAGTCACCCCTTGTCCAATGGAGAAATCTCGAACGGAAAGCCCCCCCGCCAAAAATCCTTCCAGGGAATGACGGGGAAGGGCTAACCCAGGTTCAGGAAAGAGGAGTGTTGCTCAGATCTCCCTTAAGTTTCTCCTATTCTTGCAAGTGCCATGCTCTGCGTTTACGGGGTGAGGCCGTGTTCTGGAAATACGCTCCAGAAGAACTCGCCAGGCTGGCCATGCTGCGAAAACCCCATTGGGAATCGTGGTCGCAATCGCCCTGGAGCTCGCGCGACGGTAATTCAAAGATTTGCGCGTGGGCGAACGTGGAAGCGCCCATGCGCGGTAACGTAGGAACGCAAACGAAGGTGAGCGAAGGAGCGCAGAAGGAGGGCGAGCGTGGTAAGAAGGGCGAGAGCTGGTGGTCGGCGAGCGATAATCCATAGACGAGCAATGGATACTGCAAGAAATAAGCCGACGTTTGTGCGAAGAAACACTGTAGGTTCGACCGACGGAACACCGTCGGTTCGCGCGACGGAACACCGTCCATCCGCGCGATGGAAAACCGTTGGTTCGCGCTCGGGCGAACATTGGAGAGCATGGGTGCGGACGCGCATGCGCGTAGACGTGCAGGCACGTGGGTGTGTGGGCGCGCAGGTGAATGATCGCGCGGGCGCACAGGCAAGCGGTCGCGCAGGCGCGCAGGCGCGCAGGCGAACGGTCGCACAGGCGCGCGGGCGTGCAGGCGAGCGGTCGTGAGGGTGGGCAGGTGAATGAGCGCGAGTTCGAGGCGGCGAACGCAAGCGTTAGCGCGATGGCGAGAAAACGCGCTGCCACGTGGGCGAGGAAGACCGCTGGCGATATGGATCAACAGGCGATCGGTGGTGAGCTGGTGAGCGCTAACGCGCAGGTTGGCGATGGCGCGTTGTGTCATGCCGACGCGATGGTCGAGCAGCATGTGCAGGTGAGCGATCGTGCGTTGGCGAGCAGCATGCGAAGGTGAGCGATCGTGAGCAGCATGCGAAGGTGAGCGATCGCGAGCAGCATGCGCAGGGTCGCGCAATGGTGATCAGCATGCCAGGGTCGCGCGATGGCGATCAGCATGCGCAGGTGGGCGGTCGCGCGATGGCGAGCAGCATCCGCAGGTGGGCGATCGCGCGATGGCGAGCAGCATCCGCAGTTGAGGGTCGCGCGATGGCGAGCAGCATCTGCAGGGTAGGCGATCGCGCGATGGTGATCAGCATGCGCAGGGTCGCGCGATGGTGATCAGCATCCGCAGGTGGGCGGTCGCGCGATGGTGATCAGCATGCGCAGGGTCGCGCGATGGTGATCAGCATCCGCAGGTGCGGTCGCGCGATGGCGATCAGCATCCGCAGGTGTGCGGTCGCGCGATGGCGATCAGCATCCGCAGTTGAGGGTCGCGCGATGGCGATCAGCATCCGCAGTTGAGGGTCGCGCGATGGCGATCAGCATCCGCAGTTGAGGGTCGCGCGATGGCGAGCAGCATCCGCAGGTAGGTGATCGCGCGATGGTGAGCAGCATGCGCAGGTGAGCTAGTAGCTGGCGAACCATGTTCCTTCAGAAGTGTTGGAGAACGTTGGTGTGCCGGCTGTAACGCACGCGGGCGATCCGGAGATCGCCGAGAGATAGGTGATCGCTGGCGAGCTGATGATCGCTGGCGAGCTGATGATCGCTGGCGAGCTGATGATCGCTGGCGAGCTGATGATCGCTGACGAGCAGAAGGCTACGCGTGGAAGCCTGCGCATAGAAGAAGAGTCCTTGACCCAAACCTGAACCGAAGTTCTAGATCGCGAGGGCGAACGTGGGCGCGTAACAGGAACCAACAGGAACAGCAGGGATGATCATCATGAAAGCGCTGGCGAACAGGAGAGCGCTGATGAGCAGGAGAGCGCCTGTGCGCTAACACTGAGCAGGAGCAAACACAGCAGAAGGGCGCGCAGGGGAACCCTGACAAGCAAGGGAAGAACCCCCGTGGGAGGCAACCCTTTGCCCCGAAGGGATCGTTGTCCGCCGGGAGACTGATGTTCGTCGGAAGACCGCTGTCCGTCGGGAAGACCGTTGTCCGTCGGGAAGACCGTTGTCCGTCGGGAAGACCGTTGCCCGTCGGAGGACGAGATCAGACTGCTGTCCATCTGCACCAAGGCGGAAGATCAAGAAAAAGGAGTTGTAGGCTGCAAACGGAGATTCAAAAAGGCGCCTCAAGCACCCTTATAGCGAGATGAGAGGCCCTTACGACGAGGCGGACGGTGGGCCTTATGGCGAGGGAGGCCAACAGCAACAGAAGAATCCTCCGAAGAGGAGTCTCTATGAGTGTACTCTCTCGCGAACGAAAGAGAAACACTTCGTAGAAGAGACTGGTCAGCCAGTGACCTAAAAGGAGCAATCCTCCGAAGAGGAGCTCCTGCAGTTGCCCAGCCCCTTGAGCGAAACTGCAGGTGTGATCGCTCAGCACCAAGAGCATAGTCGCACGAAAAAAAGGCAAGAGAAGAACCCTTCAAAAGGGGAAAACTCAAGCCTGGACAGGAAAAACTTCCCTCGGAAGGAAAGTTACCCGCCCAAGGAGGCAAGCCTCCTGAGAGTTCTAAAATGAACTGGAGAGCTGTCAATCGTCACGGGAGTACTTCCAGAAGAAGGAGACACGCCCCTGACGAAAATACAAGGGGGGAGGCAGCAACAGCCGAATCCCCAGGACTCAACAAGACAGCTCACACCGTTGCCATATTACAGAAACGAACTAGATCGGTAACTGTAAAAAAATAAAACAAATAACATTAGTACACATTCATTCCCCCGGGAAGGCTCCGAAGAGGAATCCCGAGGGAAAGGAAACAAGAATTACACAACAGGCACGTGCCCTCACAACCACTTACACTCACGGAAGGAGAGCTGTAACCAAAACAGAATTATAACAATTATAATTATGTAACTATGTAATTATGTAATTTATAAATGAATGAACACTAAAGAAAGAACGAAAACCCCGAAAAGAATCGTTCTACAAGCTGAAAAAACAAAAAAAACAACTACAATTAGATTCAAAAACTAATTGAGACAAACGTACGGCGTAGAAACCCCCCCACACGGATAGGAAGCTACAAGGGCGTAGTAACACATAGTAAAAGGGTGAACGACCTCAAGAGAGAGAGAGCGAGACAGACATAAGTCAAACTCGATCGCCACCCATAAAAATACGCCGTGGTGACCTAACTGCCGAGGACTCCACGTAGATATCGTACACTACACACAAAACTCTGAAAAGGAAACTTACTGATTTCTATACTCAAATATATATACAAACATGAAAACATGTTTACATATATATTGAGTAAAAGAAAAGTAAGCGATTAAGTAAAGACAAAACAAACAATGGCTGCCAAGAGAGGACCAAGACAGAGACGTCTGTCACAGTCCGAGCCAAAAGTGAAAGTGAGCATTCATCTGTGTGTGAGGGGGGGAGGGGTAGCTAGCTACCACTCCCCTACCACCCCGCTAACTAGCGCGGGGGTAATACACCCTCATTAAATTCTAATGGCTCGCCATTTCAGCTGCGCTAAAAGGTAAACCCTTTGTAAATAGCGTGGTTTGTATTTCGGTTACGGAACAAACAAAAATTAATGGCAGTCCAGAATAGGTGAGGTGGGAGAGCGGAAACAACCGCTCTCCATCCAAGCCAAAAGTAAAGTGAGGTAAATCACAGGTGCGTGAATGGGAGTGGTATCAAGCTACCCCCCCCCCTCTAACTAGCGGTGTGGGTAGTTAACCCTCACTAAATTTTAATGGCTCGTCATTTCAGCTCCGCCGAAAGTATAATCCCTAATAAATAGCGTGGTTTGTATTCCAGTTACGGAACAAATAGTACAGTAGTTAACCCCTTGGGTGAAGAAGAATTGTTTGCTAATCTCAGTGTTGTCAGGTGTATGAGGACAGAGGAGAATCTGTGTATGTGTAGGCAGAGGGAAAGTGAACCGTAACTAGAGAGAAGGATCTAATGTACTGTCTGGCCAGTCAAAGGTAATAGATAGAATAATATGCCTGAATGTACTCTCAAGCAAGAGAACTCTAATCGAAGACAGGAGAACTCTTAACCCAAGGTAGTGGAAGACCATGGTACAGAGGGTATAGCACTACCCAAGACTAGAGAGCAATGTTTTGATTTTAGAGTGCCTTTCTCCTAGAAGAGCTGTTTACCATAGCTAAAGAGTCTCCTCTACCCTTACCAAGAGGAAAGTAGCCATTGTACATAAGCTGAAAAAAGCAATCACTTTCAGGTATCCTATCCTACACCTTGATTACTCACCCATATCCACAATTTTACAAACAGCACGACAGTATATTCGTACTGTATGTAATAAGAGTTAAGTAATGACGCAGTCAGATAAGACAATGTCGGCAGTCCCCAGAGGGCAGGGGGGCATCACAAGGAATCACATTTGTCTTCCCAGCCGTGAGACGCTGTAGGTGGCATGTCTCCTCTTGTATCGCAGGGTACAAAAATGGACGTCTGCATCAAGAGCCTGAAATAGTCAATATCTGATATTTTGGAATAATTACATCACTTTTAGTAATAAATCATTTCTAGTTGCTTTAAATACAGTACTGTATAGTTTACATAATTGTCATAAGGTATTTGGTGAAATAGTGACAGAATTACTTTCAAAATTCTAATATTTACTTATCTTTATTTTCAATATTATAGTATTATTACCATATCATCATTCTTATTATTATTATTATTATTATTATTATTATTATTATTATTATTAATACTATTATTATTATTATTATTAAAGTACTTCAGTAAAAGACCCTATTCATGTCCATTTGAATAAATGAATGATTGATAATTATTTGCCATCAAAACATCAATGATCATTAGAAACTTGAGAAAAAACAAAGTGAAAATAAAAAATAAATCCTAAAAGTAATTCGTATTTTCCTAAACGTACAAACCAGAGTCATTTAATAGGTCACTGATTCGAGCACAGCTGGAACTTGACTGTTAAAATTCATAACGAGGTATCGGCAGTAGCCAGTAATTAGCGGCCGGTGGTGGAAAACCCTCCACCACCCTGAAGGTATTCTGGAAGTCGGGTAACGCTAAGTACGCTGCTTTCATATTAAGTAGTTTATACCAAACTTGTTCTCTGGTGTCCATAATCCTGACACTTTTACCCCTTTGAAGATGGATAGCCTTTGGCGAGAAGCATCCGAGAACAGGAAGAAGTCTACAGGATGGGCCTGTAGAAATTTTATGGCCAACTATTCTTTTTAATCCAACAGGAAAGGTCTAACTTTACATCATGTGGAATTCTCAATAGAGCAGATGAAGAGCCAGATGATTGGGACAGCTGGCTCTTTAACGCCCACTGCACTGATCGCAGATGCATTTTCCCCGAAGAGCACTAACTTTACTGGAGAAGCTAGATGTACAAAAAGTTTCTGTTAAAGGTGAGTACTTGTTGAAGTCGTCTATAACATTTACAAAACTTCCAGAAGACCAAAATTACTGCCAGATCTTTGCTCAGACTGCATCTATAACCTCTAAAACCTTTATAGATAACTAAAATTACAGCCAGATCTTTACTCTGGATTCTGTCTGCGGATGAAAATACAGTACTCTGGCTTCGACCGAGTCTAGGTCCTTGCCAAGGTACTAATAACGACACTGCTGTTTAAGACTTGAGTCCCCATAATTTAGCCTGATCCCCAGATCTCAGCAAAATTTGAGATCCTCAATGAGGATCAGTCGAGCCTTTGAGTACGCCAGTAACAGTCACTCGTCCAGGTAATGTAAGACTCTGATTCCCATGGCGTGTGCCCAAAAGACCAAAGTGAAGACCTATGGAGCTGTTGACAGGCCAAAACACAGCTCTTTGAAATGGTAAAGCTTTCCTTGAAAGGAGAACAGGAAACACTTAATTGACCCCAAGTAGACTTGGATCTGGAAGTATACGTTCAGTAAGTCTATGGACAAAAGGAAGTCGTTAAGACGAACTGCCTGGATAACTGTGCTTGGAGTTTCCATTTTGAATAAGGTCTGTAAAAAGAAACTGTTCAAGCGGGAAAGATCTATGACGGGTCTCCTACATCCCATCAGTTTCTCCATTAGGAAACGGTTGCTCAAAAAAACCTAGAGATCCTTCTATGATTTTCTTGATAGCATTCGTCTCCGTCCTCTTTATCACAGGAACTCATCGAAGCCTTGATCAGAGAGGGGATACAGTCCATGAACGGGACGCAATACCCTGAACGAAGCACTTCTAACGCCAAAGGTTCTGCCCCGTCAGCCTGCTGCCTTGTCCAATGGTGGTAGCTGGGGGACCTGCCATCCCTAATGGTTACCTCTACATCCTAGGCTCCTCATAATCGAGAGATAGCCTCTGCATCGAAAGGAAGTTGAGGGAACTGACTGTCTTTTCTATTGTTGAGCCCGGTCTGGTTTAGGAAGCAGACGATGCTGGGGAGCCCATTTCATGGGGGATGTTCTAAGCATGGTATGAGGAGCTGATAAACATGATGCAGCTGCTCTTCTTTAAAAACGACGCCCGGCTAGATTTTTCTACTGTTGCAGCCATTATGCAGGTGGAAAAAGTTGGGTGGTCTACAACACTGGTATTTCTTGGTGTCTGTAGCCATCATTTATCGGGTGAAGTTTGCCGCGACAGCTTCCCTCCTTTTTAGGACATAATCACCACAGAGAAAAGCACACTGGTGAAGCATAAACTCCAGAGCTTTTACCCCCGAGCGGACAAGTCCTTCACAATGCTTCCGGACATCAGGTTTTGAAAGGTTCTTGGATACTGCATATTAAGACACTGCTCCTCATATAGCTGCAGCAGATAAAGAAGCTGTTTGATGGATCAGCCGCTCCTAGGGGATACCCGGTAAAAGGCCAGCCACGTCTGGGTCAATAGGCAAAGGGTTAGGATGTGCTCCCGTAGATACGCAAAACCTATACAGTACAGTACTGATGGGACAGTGCAGGCGGAGATAGTATCATTATCATTATTATTATTATTATCATTACTTGTTACGCTAAAGCACTAGTTTGAAATGCAGGATGCTATAAGCCCGATGCCTCCAACAGGGAAAATAACCCAGTGAGGAAGGGAAACAAGGAAATAAACTATATACGCTAGTCTTGACATCTACTAGACCTCAAGGAGTTTTCTGCATCTAAAATTTGTTTATTCAGAGAAGCTAAAGTGGCCTTAGCTTGCTTCAATAGGGGATTGTCAAATTCATAACAGGCACTTTGAGGTTTGAAGGGCCTGGAGAAATGTATAGGCCAGGATACTGATTGGGTAGGTTCTTGCTTGGGAATGAGCTTAGTGCTCTTATTCCTTTCTGGAGACCTGGAATATTCATATTAATACTCTCTGGGGACACTGGTTCATAATTAGATGGCAGAGCAATAATCAATTCTGTAGTTCTCATTTGGTCTGTGTCTATGCTAAGCATAAGATGTCACAGTATCCAGTCGTCCAGATACAAGGAGGCTCTGACGCCTCTTGAGTACAGTATGCTCACTACATTTAACATAAGCTTCGTGAAAATTAAAGGAGCGGTGCTGAGGCCAAAACATAAGGCCCAAAACTGGAAGACTTACTTCCTGTAAACAAACCTCAGGTAACGCTTGAAACTCGGATGAATGGGGATATGAAAGTAAGCGTCCTGGAGGTCTAAAGAGACCATCCAGTTGCCCTTTCTTACAGCAGCTAGCACAGTCTTTGAAGTCTCCATGGAGAACTTTGTCTTCTGAATGTAGTCGTTGAGGGCACTTACGTCCAGAACTGGTCTCCATCCCCTCGAGTTTTTGGGAACCAGGAATAGGCGGTTGTAGAACCCTGGTGACCACAAGTCTCGCACCCTCCCTACTGTCTTCTTCTCCAACAAGAGACATTTGGAAATGCATAGCCTACCTCTTTGACTCCTCTTTGTATCTGGGAGAGAGATTCACCGGATCTAAAACTAACGCAGGTTTCATTATGAAAGGAATCTTGTATCCCTCTTTCAGAACAAGAACGGACCAAGGGTCTGCTCCCGTTCTCTCCCAAGCTTGCCAGAAGTTGTTCAGTCTGGCTCCTACTGCTGTCTGAAGGCAAAAGCAGTCAGACTCTGCTTCACCCAGGTCTGGATCCTCTCCTTCTGGCTCTCCTCCCGTCGGGTCTGGAGCTACCCCTACTGACGGACTTCCCTCGAAAAGGCTGTGAAAACTGAGGAAATGGAGTTTCTTCTCTCGGTTTGCGGCTGGTAAAGGAAGTCGGTAGGACCTTCCTTGCAGTCTTTGAGACTAAATCTTGAGTGGCCTTCTGGGTCAAAGCAGAAGCAACCTCTCTCACTAACTCCTGAGGAAACAGAGAGGGAGAAAGAGGTGCATACAGCAACTCAGACTTCTGGAAGGGTGTGACCACCATGGAAAAGAAAGAACACATTTGTGCTCTTTTCTTAAGAACCCCAGCTGAGAATAGGGCTGCTAACTCATTAGCCATCTCTAACAGCTTTATCCATACATAACATGATGTGGATAAAACTATCAGTGTCAGTATCTTTTAGGGTTGAAACTTTCTTCCCCAAGGCTCCCAGAGTCCAATCCAGAAAGTTGAAAACCTCGAAGGCTCTGGACGCCTTTGAGAAGATGATCAAGTTCAGAAGTAGACCATAGAATCTTGGTCCTTCTCATGGCCAACCGACGAGGAGAGTCTACTAGGCTTGAAAAGTCTCCCTGGGCAGAGGCAGGAACTCCCAAGCCGAGAACTTCTCCCATCTTGTACCACACGCTTGACCTGGAGGCTAATCTAGCTGGAGGAAAAGAGAAGGCTGTCTTGCCTTGGTCTTTTTTGGACTGCATCCAGTCTCCCAACATCCTTAAAGCTCTCTTCGATGACCGAGAGAGAACCATCTTAGTGAAAAGTGATTCCTTCGCTGCCTTCCCTAAGGTAAACTCCGAGGGAGGGGAACGTGGAGCAACAGGAACAAAATGGTCTGGAAATTCTTCCGTAAATACTTTCATAATCCTCTTAAGATCAACTGCATGATGAAGCATCTGAGGCTCTTCTCCCTCCGAGAATTCTTCTAAAAGCTCAGCCGGGGAAAGGTGATCATCAATCTCTTCCTCCGATAAAACTCTAATTGAAGTAGAGACGTCTTGCAGAACTAGAGGAGACTCCTTACGGGCTTGACTTCTGTCATCCACAGGTGCAGGGTCATCCCGTCCGGCGTCACGTAGATCCAACGCTCGACGCTCGCGATCATTACGATTGGAACTAAGGCGCCCACGATCTTGACGCTTGGTATGACTGGTGTCCTCATGACGTCCGAGGCTCTTACGCTCGGCGTCACGTCCGAGTGATTGAAGTTCAGCATCAGCTAGACGCTCAACGTCACGTCTAACTTGACGCTCGGCGCTACGTTTAGCTGCTTGGCGATCGACGTCACGCTTGGTCGCTTGACGCTTGGCGTCACGCCTGGACGCTTGACGTTTGGTGTCAAGTGGATCAGGGTCTCGACGTTTCACAGAAACTTTATCACGTCGTTTAGCGCCGTGTTTAATTGCTTGACGCTTGGAAAGCTGTCCGTCGTCAAGCACCTCTTGACTAACCGCCTTACGACGTTTAGCGTCAAGTTGCGAAGTTTCCCGGCGGTCGGGATCTTGGCAAACCACTCTCTTGTCCGTAGGTTGATACGTTTGCATAAAAGAAGAGAATTGCTGCTGCATATCTTGCAGCATACTCCAATTCGGGTCAACTTGTGGTAGAGCAGGAAAAGTTACTTCAACCACAAACTCGCCTTCTTTGTCGCTCATGTAACGCGCAGAGTGTCCAGAAGACGACAACCAGTCTGACGGTGGCGGCGGAGCATGAACTGAAGTGATACCACACTCAGGAACTAGATCTGCAACAAGCTGGACTTGACGTTTGTCAGACTCCGACATCCTATCAGGACGTTTAGCAGGAGAACCTTCTACAGAAGATGGAAAACGCTCTGGACAGCTTCAATGGCTACAACCATTTTCCTCTTAAGAGGTCTGGAAGCCTGACGCCAGCCCCGGCTGGGCGCTGCGTCATCAGAAGAAGAGGCAAACACTTTAACCTCACCTTTCCCATGGTGAGGGCAAGCGTCCCGTGAAGCATCAACAGGTACGCTCGAGGGGACGTCTGCTCGAGCGATAACGCCTCTCGTTCCCTTTCGCCAATCGACATTCCTTCTCCCAGGGGTTGGGGAGCTTGGAAGAGGTCTAAGGCTAGGTGAACGACAGGTCCGAGCAGACGGTGCACTTTTTGCACTGACACTTTTTAATTGATCAACATCGGACAGGAGCTGGTTCCTGTCCACAGCAAGCGATTCCACCCTAACGCCCAGGGCTTGAATAGCGCCCATCATGTCCTTTAGCGTAGGCACAGCGGTAGCAGTAGTGGGGTCTGAAACTACCACTACAGGGGAAGGATTAGGTTCAACGATATGGGAAGAGGACAATTCTCTAGACCGAGAAGAACTACGTCTAATTCTGTTTCTCTGAAGTTTACGAGTGTAGGGGTCAAATTCCAGCCAATCACTAACAGACAACAAAACACATTCGTCACACCGATCCCCCATCTCACATACTTTACCCCTACATTTAACACAAATTGAGTGGAAATCAATAGAGGCTTTAGGAAGCTGGGTCTTACACCCTTTCACACACTTTCTATAAGCGGGAGAACGGTCGGCCATTATGAATATTTAAAAAGAGAGATCAAAATGAGCAAGGGTCAAAATAATCAAAATCAATAAAGGTTCAAGAGAATCCGAAAGCAAATCCAAACAAGTGAAAGCCAATAACTAAATTAGTAGTACATCACCAAAGATAACTGCAAAAATCCAGGTTAAATAACGAGTGAATATCCAACGATGTCGCCGGCAATGGCGGCAGGGAAGATCTGAGGAATCATGGAATGGTTCCAGGTACCTCGCGAGAAAGGACGCTGGTGGTACACCTGGCTACTCAATCTGCGATTGCCGCGAGTTTTGAATTTCTGCCGGACGTCAGGGACTAAAGCTATTTTTATATAACCACCGGGTATGTCTGATGTTTAAAAGTTGAAATTACAATTAAAATTTCACTTAAAATAATTGAGACAAACAATCGGAAGAGAAACCTAACCCGTGAACAGGACACGAGCTCTTCCCAATAGTACATTATTGTTGAGAAGAGAAAGACCGTAGTCAATCTCTGAGAGGCCACATTCCCTTCCCTCAGTAATCCATGTTTCCCGTAGGAAAAGGGAAAAGGCGAAGACAATAGTTGAATGAAAAGGGTCCAGATGATGATTCCCCTGTGGCAGCCGAGTTACGGTTATATGCCGACGGGAAGACTGATGGACCAAAGAGGGAGAGGTCGTTCCCCACGAAGTGGAACTGTGCTGGCCTTGTTCCGGTGCTAATATACTCAAGTGTCGTTGTCGTATATGTACCACACGCACAGCACAAACACTGAAAAGGAAACTTATCACATTTCTATACACATATATATACATAAACATTAAGAATGTTTTCATATATATACATGTATAAGAAAAAGTAAGTTAAAAACCAATAATTAATGGCAGTCCAGAATAGGCGAGGAGGGAGAGCGGAAACAACCGCTCTCCATCCGAGCCAAAAGTGAAGTGAGGTAAATCACAGGTGTGTGAATGGGAGTGGTAGCAAGCTACCCCCACTAGCCCCCACTAACAAGCAGTGTGGGTAGTTAACCCTTGCTAAATTTTAATGGCTCGTCATTTCAGCTCCACCTAAAGTATAACCCCTAATAAATAGCGTGGTTTGTATTCCAGTTACGAAACAAACAGTACAGTAGTTAACCCCTTGGGTGAAGAAGAATTGTTTGCTAATATGACAAATTCGAAGATAATTTGTATTTTTCCTAACCATACAAACCTTAGCTATTTACATTGGGTTTACCTTTTAGCGTAGCTGAAATGGTGAGCCATTAGAATTTAACGAGGGTGTATTACCCCCGCGCTAGTTAGCGGGGGGGTAGGGGAGTGGTAGCTAGCTACCCCTCCCCCCCCCTCACACACCGGTGAAGCTCACTTTCACTTAGAGGTAGGACTTGTCTTGGAGGACAGGGCTGGCGGGCAAATATGTGTAAATAGCTAAGGTTTGTATGGTTAGGAAAAATACAAATTATCTTCGAATTTGTCATTTGTTCCGTAACCGAAATACAAACCGCGCTATTTACATTGGGTGACTTACCCCTTAGGTAGGGTGGAAAGTCCCCAGCCATACTGGCTTTGACTTTACCCGGGGACTCAGAATCCGAGTGAGTCGCACTCGAGAAAAGGAGTCCCTGCACCTCACAAGTTCCTTTCTCCGCAAGGAACCGTGTGGCCTACATAAGCTTGTGTGTGAAGGAAGAAGTGTGACCCGTCCTAGGCAGTTGACCTGGAGTTCCAGAAGGAACTCTGGGTTAGGACGTTCCCAATACCACCTCGTCAGGGTATGGGGGACGTGACAGTATTGACTCAATACTCGGAACACAAGGAAGCATGGTTTACCTGCAGAGGTTCGAGGTCAGCTATGCAGAGACCAGGATGCTGCTTCTCCGTAGAGGGGATGATGAAGAAAGAAGTAAGGGCCAGACATACTTCTTTCGTTCATGCAGACTAAAACCTGATAACAATGCCCTCAACCTTCTGCTACCTGTCCAAAAAGGAGCCTGAGGTTAGACCAGCTGTTGTGTAGCCACCAGAGAGCGATAAAAAACGTATCGAAACTCCTGTGGTTCACGCCCTGCATGAAGCGGGATGCGAAGGTCATTAGACGCTTCCAGACTCCAGCACCTGCGTAACAGAGTAGTATTACTCGAAGGCGAGGGACGTTGCGATGTATCCAACATCGTGCTGTACGGCGACGTGACGGGGGAAGGTCTGGAGACAGGTCGAGATGAATGTCCTTGAGTCCGAGCTGAAGAGGTATACTGGTGACTCTCCCCCGTGTCCTCCTTGTGCTCTCAAATCAGCTGCAACTGAGGACAAACTGCAGCTGTTCCCAAAGCTAACCCCTCGATTCCTTTACTGGCAAGAAGGAGAAGGTTCTGGGACATCAGATACAGAATGGAGACTCAAAATCTTGAAGGAATTGGACCGAAGGGCCGGGACCCCAAGATTCTGATTGATTGATTGATTTAAAGTTTTCAGGCATCCTGACATCTGAGGTCATTGACGCCGGTAACATTTAATTTATGTATACAAAAAAAAAGATAAAATAAAATAAAAAATAAAAGAGTATTCAATTAAAATCATAAAAATTGAATGTCATAAAAGTTAAATATTTTTCAGAAGACCTGCTTCTGAAAGAAATCTAAAAATGCCACTTGCATGGTAGGACACATCATTTCCAAGAATCTTGGCAAGGATGAACCTGCCACCCTCACCTCGAGCCTCAAACAAATATCTATTCCGCAAGTTGTTATAATTGGAGCATTCGGTCAACAAATGCCTTACTGTTAGAGGTACTACACAGTCGTCACAATACGGTTGCTGTTGGCCCTTCAGCAGAAACTCGTGTGTCAACCGAGTGTGACCAATACGGAGACGACAAAGAGACGTCTCCCATTTTCGGGGCATCATATTATACCTCCAAGGAGATATGTCATTTGTTATCTCTCGCATTTTATTGCCATCTTGACTATCCCATTGCTGTTGCCATTTATTGCAAACCAATTTTTTGATGTCAGGTAAGAAATCATCACAGGGAATGGGATACCTTCTTGGCAGCAACTCTGATGCAGCCTCCTTAGCCAGTGAATCTGCCTTCTCATTCCCGGACACACCTACATGTGCTGGAACCCAACAAAATTGAACTGTTATACCTCTCCGTCCAATAATGAAAAGCCATTCTAAAATCTTTAAAACTAGAGGGTTATTAGAATTAAAAACTTCCATAGCTTGAAGGACACTCCTTGCATCACTAAAAATTGTAAAATTACCCTCCTTCTCCAACGCTATTTTCTCAATAGCGGTTAATATGCCATACAGTTCGGCAGTAAATATGGAAGCGGTCAGAGGAAGTGCACCTCTACAATTAAAACCATTACTATGTACTCCAAATCCAACGCCAGCATCAGATTTGGAGCCATCAGTATAGATAAAAGTTGATCCTCTATGTTCTCTAACATGTTCATTAAAAGAGACCTGGCTTCTAGGTCTGACATATTCTTCTTATCTCCAATAAAATATTTACAAAAAGATATCTCTGGTAACTTCCATGGAGGCGTTGGTGATACCTTGAATGGAAGTACCTTATTTCTAATTATATCCAGACTATTTAATAATCGTTTCACCCGAAAGCCATAAGGTTGAGGAGATTTTGGGTGCAACTCAAAGTATGATGCATGTCTTACAAGGCTTGCAGTCTGAAAGGCGAGAGAGTTAGGGAGTCTTTGCAATCTAAACCAATACCGAAGAATGGAAGACATTCGGTAAAGGTCTAGAGGTAACTCTCCAGCATCAACAAGGAGACTTGGGATAGGCGAGGTTTTAAAAGCTCCAGTAGACAATCTAATACCTGCATGATGTATCGAGTCTAATATTTTTAGCCGGCTTGGGGTGGCTGAAGAATATACCTCACAACCATAACTAATTTTGGAAAAAATCAAGGCCTTGTATAATTTTAAAATAGTATTGCGGTCTGCCCCCCACGATTTATGGGACAATACTTTTAAGATATTCAGAGCTTCAACACATTTAGCTTTTAATGCTTTTAAGTGAGAAACCCATGTCAGCCTACAATCAAATATCAAACCTAAAAATTTAACTTCTCTTGCACATGGTATCCGTTGACCTTTAATGTATATATCCGGGTCTGGATGTACTCCCCGGATACGACAAAAATGGACAACGGTAGTTTTACTTGTCGAAAACTTAAATCCATTCATGTCAGCCCACTGGATAATTTTATCAATAGAGAGTTGGATTTTTCTCTCAACCATTGCCATTCTAGTGCCAGCAAATGATATTGAGAGATCATCCACAAATAATGTTGAGAGAACATCCTGGGGAATGGCTGAGGATATCCCATTAATTGCTAGTGCAAAAAGGGTTACACTCAGCACACTACCCTGAGGAACTCCTTCTTCCTGGCACTTACTCTCAGATAGTGTTTCCCCAACTCTCACTTGAAAAACTCTACGTGAAAGAAATGCCTGAATAAATAGTGGCAGCTCTCCTCTCAATCCCAATTCATGAATGGTTTTAAGTATACCATATCTCCATGTGGTATCATATGCCTTTTCAAGGTCAAAAAATACTGTAACATGGTGCTGTTTGGAAGCAAAGGCTTCACAAATAGAAGACTCAAGTCGTATCAACACATCAGTCGTTGAGTGCATTTTTCGGAATCCACATTGAATCGGTGATAAAATACCTTTCTTTTCAAGGTACCATATCAGCCTTGCATTGACCATCTTCTCCATGATTTTACATAAACAAGATGTCAATGCAATAGGACGATAGTTTGCTGCTAAAAACTTGTCTTTACCGGGTTTTAAAAAGGCTAAAATAATGGCTAGTTCCCAAACACTTGGGTAACTATGATCATGCCATATTCTATTAATAATACTTAAAATAAATAGCTTTGTATTAAAATGTACATGTTTAATCATTGCATATGGAATTCCATCGGGTCCAGGGGCTGTATCGTTGCAATGAGCAAGTGCGGAATCAAATTCTCTTTCAGTGAAAGGAGAATTATACGACTCTTCCCTTCTTGTTGCAAAATTTAAAATTTTCTTTTCTTCAGCGCTCCTATACTGGTGACCAGGGGCTCCTTCACACTTGCTGGATACATTTGAAAAATGATTAGACAGGGCATTGCTAACTTCCTTTGCTTCAGTTACATACTGGCCATTCACCTTCAACACTGGTGGTGGGTTGGGGGTGAATTTGCCAGCTATCTTTTTTACTTTCCTCCACACAGAAGATGGTGGTGTTCTACTGTTAATGGAGGAAACAAAAGACATCCATGACTGGCGCCTTGCTTCTTTCATGGCACGACGGAACTGTGCTCTACATTTCTTGTACATAATTAAATTCTCATCAGTTCTGCGTCTACGCAATCGTGTTAAAGATCTTCTTGTGGCTCTGTGCAGGGCAGTTAGTTCTGAAGACCACCACGGGACTGGTCGTCGTTTGAATAACCCTGTTGTTTTTGGAATTGAATTGACTCCTGCTGTATGGAGAGTTCCATTCAGTAAGTCTATGGCATCATCGATATTTTCAACTTGTCCTGCATCCCCCTCAATTTCGCTTAGCTCACGAAATTTATCCCAGTCCGCCTTGTCAAGATTCCATCGTGGCGATCCCTATAAAGGTGGACCATTGTTGGTGTTTATAATGATTGGTGCATGATCACTAGTATGCCAATCATCTAATGTTCTCCAATCGAAGTCGATTAGGCAATTAGAGCTTACGATTGCTAGGTCAATACATGACAAGGTACCTGTCTGGACATGAAAGTGTGTGGGCTCTCCTGTATTAAGGAGTCCCACATCTTCATTTTCCACAATTGATGATATGATATTTCCCCTCGTGTTTGCTAAAACATCACCCCACAAAGGATGTCTACCATTCAAATCTCCAAGTAAAAGAAAAGGTTGAGGGAGTTGTTGAATCACCTCCACTAAGTTGTCATACAAAATGTTATCATTTGGAGGCAAGTACAGAGAACAAATTGTATATTTTCGCCCTATGTCGATCTGTACAACCACTGCCTGCAGAGGTGTACGAATAGACAGAGAAACTTGGGGAACATCTCGACGAACGTATATGAGACTTCCGCCATGGCTCCCCACTTGGTGATCATATGGTGTCCTATAACTAATGTATTCGCGAGGACAAGGGGTATTATGATCAAGTTTGCTCTCCTGTAGACAAATAATTATGGGGGAATGCTCATGAATAAGGAGCTTAAGTTCTTCATATTTGGCCCTTAAACCCTGACAATTCCATTGCAAAATGGAGGAAAAAACTATGGTTTATAATTTGGTAGACCCCTTGGATGGAGTCTTCCCATTAGCAGTTTTTGATCTAACACTATTTTTAGGTGGTTTTATTAAAGAAGGTCTTGATAGATTGGGTTTAGAATTTATGATTTTCTTTTTGTCTTTTTGATCTGATTGTTGAGGAGGTTGGTGGACCTCCACTTGAATTTCCGATTTATTTAAATTGACTTCCAGATCAGAAATATCAACAGACAAATCATCATATTTATTTGACGTCGTAATTTTGATATTTCTTATGGAAGGGGGCGAGAGAGATGGAGGTCTCTCTCTTTTCCGATTAGTAGGTTTTGAGCTACCAGGTTTTTGCACCTTCCCCAATACAGGTGCACCTGGTAACTTAGTGTCAGGTGGCATCTCCATCAAATCAGGCAAGGACATGGCCTGGGAGAGGTTAGTACTAATGTTAGTAATGGGGGACGAAGGCTGTACAGAAATGGGCAATGACCCATTTTTAATACGCTGTGGCAAAGCCTCAGAAGGCAATACGATTACTTTGTCATGCAGTACTTTATCATCAGAGGTTGTATTTCTTTTCTTAGAATTACTGGCAGTGCTAGGTGGGCTTGCTGTCTCCTGTGGTAAATTTACCTTTGATTTTAAGGCCTTTGCATAGCTGGTTGATTTATTCAACATTCTTTTTGCATGTCCCACACTTATGTGTTCTAAACTTGATTTGTTTAGGGCAGCTTCCTCCAACTTATACAGTTCGCATCTCCTATCAGTTGATTTATGATTCAAATTGCAATTTGAACACCTGGCCTCACGTGTACATTCTCCATGATAAGTTTTGGAGCAAATACCACACATTTTTCCATTTTTGCAAACTTTGGATGGGTGTCCAAATTTAAAACAATTAAAACATTGCAGGGGCTTTTGTTTGAAAGGCCGAACTTTAATCCTTTCATTTTCAATAAAAATATGGAAAGGTACATCAGCATCCTGGAAAGTAAGTATAATCATTGAAGTTCCTGGAACCTTATGCACTTTCCATACATTTAATGGACACATAGAAAGTATCTCCTCCTCTGTAAATTCGTATAGGTCCTTATTAAAGACCACTCCCCTTCCATAACTAAAATTTAGATGAGGTTTCATTTCCAATGTAATTTCATCACTGCCTGTCTGTAAGTTAGACAGTATTGCAGACTGAGTCGAAGATTTGGCATGGATGAGATAACTGTTCTTCCCAAAACGAGATATATCTCCAGGTGCTATGGTTCCTACTTTTTTTTGGATAAACTTACATATCTTAAAATAATTCCCTATTATCCCTTTAGGTTCAGCTAAGAGCCACATAGGTGGTTTGGGTTTTCTCTGTGAAGGCATGGGTACATTTCTGTCTTTTTCAAACCAATCAGCAGGTTTGTATACATCCAATTCCTTTGGGACCTTATCACAAAGAGCTCCCATGATGTTCAATTCGTTAATTTTGATACTACTAATATTACTTATGGCATTAAACGCTTCATCATGACTTTCAAAAGATATCCAAGAGTCCCATTTTTCATCTCCAAGTCGCATCCTTATTTCCTTTATCAATCCATAGCACTCAAATGCTCTATATATATCATCATAATTTGTCTCTAATGGGATTTGGGAAACATGAAGGAATCGTAGTTTCCCTGTGTTACCCAAATTGCTAGATTTTTTAACATCAGTAGAGTGGTCCTTTTTAGTTCGAAGGTCGTCAACAGAGTTTTCCTTAATTACAGTAGCAGAAGTCGTCAACAGTGCCGGGGGGGAGTCAGCAAATCCAGGGGATGGGGATTTAGTATTTGAAGGGTCCATATTTAAGGGTGGGATTTTCAGGTTTTTTGTTGTTTTGTTGGGGTACCTGCTTGAGAATTATAAGAAAGTATCATACGTTGGAAAGGAAATTTGCATTCTCCACTATCGGCACAATGAGAGTATATTTCCCCGATGGTCCACTCCATACCCTACCCGAAGGATAGCATCAAAACAGATATAGAGGCACAGGTATAAGCTAAACCCGCCTGTTAGGACTGAGACCAAAGTAATATGGAATCATCCTCCCCATATCTGTAATGATGGGCTTCCGGCCAAAAGCCAAGAGTCCCACCTCAAGGATTGGATCCCCCTGGATTCCGATGACCCAACCCTTGAGAGTAGTTCCGCCAAAAAGGTCCAAACCATCTTTGGGATGGCTGAGATCATCCAATACTCTCATATATAGCTTTGAATGCGAATACCTCCCAACCGTGATCCCTTCTCCCATTCATCTAAGCAGGCAGTAATAACGAATGTGGAAATATCCACGCCATTTAAATAAAATAGAAAAAAAATAGATAAAAAAATAAATGAACAAATAAAATAAATAAATATATATATATATATATGCATACATCTACATATATATATATATAACTAAGAAAAATAATAATCATAGAGATAGGACAGCAAGATGAAAGAAAGGAAATTTGATAAAATTAGGAGAAGGTCGAAGTAATATTAAGCAGAAGAAAAAGATGAAAGAGAGAAATTTAGATTCGAACTGGGGGAACAATATCCCGAAGTTCGAGAGCCCTCTTGCCCGTCACCAAGATTCAGCACGGGAATGAAATGCCGTGCTGAAGCTCAATGACTTCATCAAGGCATTCTCTCATTAAGAGGGCCAAGATTCTGAGTCTAGCCAACAACTCAGGAGCGAACCTGAATGTTGCCTTCCCCCCTTCCTTAGAAAGGGCGGAGTCGTAAGAGACCAAGAAGATTGCTTACACACTGGCCGCGGCCAGAGTGAGCAGGAGACCCAAGACGGAATACAATCAGAGGCCTGACATAAAGGGTCTTGAGAAGATCTCTTAAGGGACTAAAAAGTCCGAGCCATGCTCCAAGTTGGAGGTCTCACTCCGACTACGGCAGGGACGTTCGTAGCTTCGCATGAGCGAGGAAAGATCCAGCGGGAAGGAAAAAGTTATTCCTTTAAGCCTGAAGGTCAGGGCAAGGCTGAGCGACAGGCTTCATTGCCGAGAGCGGAAAGGAGTTTCCTCCCGCCGAAAGGCAATAGGATCGTTATTGCTGGAGAAGAGGCCTCAAGGGAAGAGGTATATCTCCCACGGCACCAACCACCGAAGACTCTTCACTTCGCCTGGAAGACCCCTGCGGATGACTATCGCAGATGACGTGACCTCCGTCCCGCGACTGTAGCGGGTTGTCTCTTCTTGAGGAGGAGGCGTAGTGTCTCCAGGCATGAAGCCGAAGCGACACCCCGGCTCGTGAAAGATGTTGCAGCATGGTGGTTTGAGTAGTCTGTGCCGTGGGAGAAGCCCTCCCGGGAGTTCCGTCAGGGGAAGCAGAGGGTCCGGAAACCGTTCTGCGCATAGTCCCAGTGGAGCTCTCCCATTGAAAGGTTGACAGACAACCTGGTCTTGTTGAGACCCATTCTCAACAGACAACAAAGGAGGGAAGACGCAGGCGTCGAAGTTGTCCCACCATCACCGGAATGCATCTTGCCAGAGTCTCGGGGTCTGAGACTGGGGGGAAGAACAGCGGAAGCTTGAGGTTCCAAGATTTCGCGATCAGGTACCCCAGACCAGGACTTGCTGGTTACTCTAGGCCGAAGACCCCCAGGTACACTCTCTCTACAAGGCTCTGCTCGGATAGTCGGAGAGAACATTCCTCTGCCTGGAATGAGAGAGCCGATGGTGGTATTGAGAGTATCTCAATCATCTCGGTATCTCTACTGCAAGATGTGAAGGTGTGAAAATGCGTCCCCTGCTGGTTAGAACACGCCAGAATCATGAAGTCGACGCGCACGGAGCGACTCGGCAGGAGCTGTAGGATCTGTAGAGGGGCCAGACTACGGCCCCTAAGCCTGCCTGAATGATAGAGAGGTATCCTTCAGGTCCTGACCATAGGCCTGGACCGGAACATGCCCCCCCCCCCCCCCCCCTTTTCTTTGACGAGTCCGAGAACAGCATCAAGAATGTGGGGAAAGGACGAGAATATCCACTCCCATCAAGAGGTTCCATAGGTCAACACCCATTGCAGGTCTGATCGTTCTGCTGGTCCCATAGGGGCCAGAAAGTCCGGTTAATCGTTGCCTGAAACCACCGGAACTTGGACCGCCCCACATGGAACTTATCCTGAGGCGACCGTTCGGAACTATAGACGGGTCAGTGAGGAAAGGAGAACTAGGAAACGTTCCAAGGTAGGGCTGAAAGCTCTGCTTGACTGAGAACAGGTACTGCGACTCTCCTCAGCCTTGCCACAGTCAACTGAAGGGAAGGCTCGGAGGAGGTGGCAATAGAATCTGGCGTCCCCAGGTGGTCACCCATCCAAGTACCGACCAGAACCGACGTTGCTTAACCTCGCTGGACGGACGAGAAGCGGGGTTTCCAACGTGGTAAGGCCGTTGACTCAATATCATGGCCAGATACTCCAGATGTTGAGGCAGAAGAAGAGAAGGCTCCTAGCAAAATACCATGAACCCCTACTCATGGTAAGCATCCGGAAGCTTGTCCCGGAGCTGAAGAAGGTCGAACCTGAGCCTACCGGAGTTAACCAGGCCTCCAAAAGACGAAGGAGGCGGAAGCCTGCACCTGAGCGGCCATGAGGAAAGCAGGGAGAGTTCTCTGGGGAAAAAACCTGCGATGCCACGGCGGGATCGCCACACTGCATCTTAAGCAGGGATACCTGCAGTCTAGGCTTAATTCCATGAGCTTCCTGGAAGATGGATGGAATGGAAACTGAAAGTACCCGTCCTTACGATCCAGGGTTTAAGGAGTCCTGTCGCCTCGTTATCAGTCAGATCGATTCTGCTGTTCCACGCTGGACGAAGTTTGTTCGACAAACTTGATCAGGGCTGAAAGGTCGACTACGGAACTCCCGTCTCAGATACTTCCTTACAAGAAAGGATCGACTGAAGAAGCCGGGGGTGAAGCCGTCGATGATCCTATGGAGGACCTTCTCCTAAGGTATGGATCATTTTGCCCAAATGGGCAAACTCTTGCCGACCCTATGGCATAGAGGTTCAGAGACACTGAATTCGCTGACAGAGACGGCAGGCGCGATATCCTTGGCTGATCACAGAGATCGTGCGGGAATGGGCATCGGGAAGCTGTCATCCGGATGAGTAACCTTAGGCATCCTTCCAGCGTGAAACCTGCAAGGGGGGGGGTGCCAATCCTAGAGTTCGTGAACTCTGCCGCTCCCTCTAGGACTATGCCCCCCCCCCCCCCCTCCCGGGGGAGCCTCCCGTGCCATCTGTTCCTGACAGGAGGAAACTGCAATTGGACACCTTGTCTCAGTTGTCGTAGCCGGTCCGATAACTTAGGCCGACGTGGTTGAAAGAAAAAGGCGCTGGAGCCCTGCAGAGTCTGGAAGAAAGCGCCTTGGAGGAGTGAAAACGGAAGTCGACCTCCTCCGCACAGCCTCTGTCTATGTCTCTGTCCTTGGGCACAAACAAACTCTTCTCAAGGATGGAAGGGTGTCTGAGGTTGTCGACATCCACGGATGAGACACCCAAAAGGAAGACCTCGGTCAGCGCGTCCAGATGGTCCAACATCGAGCTTGCCCGCAAGTTCGATACTTAACGACGAAACGCCAAGGTGCTTGAGCCCAAGAGGAGGAAAGTACCCATGACCTTCCTGTAGCTTCCTTGAACCAAACCTCGGGCCGTAACCGAGGAGGGAAAGGACCTGGTAAGCCCCTTACACGAGATGGAGAAGAGGAATCGGTAAACAGTCACCCCTTGGCCGATGGAGAAATCTCGAACGGAAAGCCCCCTGCCAAAAATCCTTCCAGGGAACGACGGGGAAGGGCTAACCCAGGTTCTGGAAAGAGGAGTGTTGCTCAGACCTCCCTGAAGATTCTTCTTATTCTTGCATGTGCCATGCTCTGCGTTTACGGGGTGAGGCCGTGTTCTGGAAATACGCTCCAGAAGGACTCGCCAAGCTGGCCATGCTGTGAAAACCCCAATGGGAATCGTGGTCGCAATCGCCCTGGAGCTCGCGCGATGGTAAATCAATGATTTGCGAGTGGGCGAACGTGGAAGCGCCCATGCGCGGTGACGCAGGAACGCAAACGAAGGAGCGCAGAAGGAGGGCTATCGTGGTAGGAAGGGCGAGAGCTGGTGGTCGGCGAGCGATAACCCATAGGCGAGCAATGGATACTGCAAGAATTAAGCCGACGTTCGTGCGAAGAAACACTGTAGGTTCGCGCGACGGAACCCCGTCGGTTCGCGCGACGGAACCCCGTCGGTTCGCGCGACGGAACCCCGTCGGTTCGCGCGACGGAACCCCGTCGGTTCGCGCGACGGAACCCCGTCGGTTCGCGCGACGGAAACCCGTCGGTTCGCGCGACGGAACCCCGTCGGTTCGCGCGACGGAACCCCGTCGGTTCGCGCGACGGAACCCCGTCGGTTCGCGCGACGGAACCCCGTCGGTTCGCGCGACGGAACCCCGTCGGTTCGCGCGACGGAACACCGTCCGTCCGCGCGACGGAACACCGTCCGTCCGCGCGACGGAACACCGTCCGTCCGCGCGACGGAACACCGTCCGTCCGCGCGACGGAAACCGTCCGTCCGCACGACGGAAACCGTCCGTCCGCACGACGGAAACCGTCCGTTCGCGCGATGGAATACCGTTGGTTCGCGCGCGGGCGAACATTGGAGAGCATGTGCGCGGTCGCGCATGAGCGTAGACGTGCAGGCACGTGAGCGTGCGGTCGCGTGGGAACGTGGGCGTGTGGCCGCGCAGGCACGCAGGCGGTCGGAAGACCGATGGCGCGTTGACGAGCGATGGCGTGATCTGGCGAGGCGATAGCCCGCAGGAGAGTGACGGTGCGTTGGCAAGCGATGGCGAGTTGGCAAGCGATGGCGCGTCGGCAAGCTATGGCGCGTCGGCAAGCTATGGCGCGTCGGCAAGCGATGGCGCGTCAGCAAGCGATGGCGAGCGGTGGTGCGTTAACAAAACGCTAGCGAGCAGATGAAGAATCGCGCGGGTGCGTAGGCGATTGCCAACGCGAGAGAGACTAGTGATGGTTAGCACGCATCGCGCTAACAGAAGGCGCGCAGGTGCATCAGGAAGGTGAGCGCTGAAGCCAGCTGTTAATCAGGCGATCCTAGACGGTCAGAAAACCGTTGGCGCCCATTGGTGCGTGGCAAAGAAGGGCGCGCAGATGTGCGCTGGCAAATGAAGAAAGCTGGCGCACAGAAGGACAGAAGAAAAGGTGAGCGCTGGCGAGCAGGAGGAAGATCTACGGAAAGACTCAGCTACCGGAGATCGTGGTCCACAGCAGGCGAGCGCTAGATCGCTACGGATGGTGGTCAGGGGAACTGACACGCGTGGCAGATCGATGGCGATCGTTGACGCGTAGGAGATCGCTGGCGAGCAGGTGAACGTTGACGCGTCTAAGGTCGCTGACGAGCAGAAGGCAACGCGTGGAAGCCTGCGCATAGAAGATGAGTCCTTGACCCAAACCTAAACCGAAGTTCTAGATCGCGAGGGCGAACGTGGGCGCACAGGGCGCGTAACAGGAACCAACAGGAACAGCAGAGATGATCATCATGAGAGCGCTGACGAACAGGAGAGCGCTGCGCTAGCGATCAGGAAGCGCTGATGAGCAGGAGAGCGCCTTTGCGCTAACACTGAGCAGGAGCAGGAGAGAACACAGCAGAAGGGCGCGCAGGGGAACCCTGACACGCAAGGGAAGAACCCCCATGGGAGGCAACCCTTTGCCCCGAAGGGATCGTTGTCCGTCGGGAGACAGATGTCCGTCGGAAGACTGATGTCCGTCGGAAGACCGTTGTCCGTCGGGAAGACCGTTGTCCGTCGGGAAGAACGAGGTCAGACTGCTGTCCATCTGCACCAGGGGCGGAAGATCAAGAAGAAGGAGTTGTAGCTGCAAACGGAGATTCAAAAAGGCGCCTATTAGCACCCTTATAGGGAGATGAGAGGCCCTTACGACGAGGCGGACGGTGAGCCTTACGGCGAAGGAGGCCAACAGCAACAGCAGCAGAAGAATCCTCCGAAGAGGAGTCTCTATGAGTGTACTCTCTCGCGAACGAAAGAGAAACACTTCGTAGAAGAGACTGGTCAGCCAGTGACCTAAAAGGAGCAATCCTCCGAAGAGGGGCTCCTGCAGTTGCCCAGCCCCTTGAGCGAAACTGCAGGTGAGACCGCTCAGCACCAAGAGCATAGTCGCACGAAAAAAAAAGGCAAGAGAAGAACCCCAAAAAGGGGAAAACTCAAGCCTGGACAGGAAAAACTTCCCTCGGAAGGAAAGTTACCCACCCAAGGAGGCAAGCCTCCTGAGAGTTCTAAAATGAACTGGAGAGCTGTCAATAGTCACGGGAGTACTTCCAGTAAAAGGAGACACGCCCCTGACAAAAATCCAAAGGGGAGGCAGCAACAGCCGAATCCCCAGGCCTCAACAAGACAGCTCACACCGTTGTCATATTACAGAAACGAACTAGATCGGTAACTGTAAAAAAATAAAACAAAAATCATTAGTACACATTCATTCCCCGGGAAGGCTCCGAAGAGGAATCCCGAGTGAAAGGAAACAAGAATTACACAACAGGCACGTGCCCTCACAACCACTTACACTCACGGAAGGAGAGCTGTAACCAAAACAGAATTATAACAATTATAATTATGAAACTATGTAATTATGTAATTTAAAAATGAATGAACACTAAAGAAAGAACGAAAACCCCGAAAGGAATCGTTCTACAAGCTGAAAAATTAACAACTACAATTAGATTCATAAACTAATTGAGACAAAACGTACGGCGTAGCAACCCCCCCACACGGGAAGGAAGCTACAAGGGGCGTAGTAAAACGTAGTAAAAGGGTGAACGACCTCAAGAGAGAGAGAGAGAGAGAAAGACCGAAGTCAAACTCGATCGCAACCCATAAAATTACGCCGTGGTGGCCTAACTGCCGAGGACTCCACGGAGATATCGTACACTACACACACAACTCTGAAAAGGAAACTTACTGATTTCTATACTCAAATATATATAAAAACATGAAAAAATGTTTACATGACAAATTCGAAGATAATTTGTATTTTTCCTAACCATACAAACCTTAGCTATTTACAGAGGGTTTACCTTTTAGCGCAGCTGAAATGACGAGCCAATAGTTTTAAAGAGGGTTAATTACCCCCGCGCTAGTTAGCGGGGGGTGGGGAAGGGTAGCTTGCTACCCCTCCCCCCTCCACACACCGGTGACTTGCTTCACTTCACTTAGAGGTAGGACTTGACTTGGGGGTCAGGGATGGCGGGCACATATGTGTAAATAGCTAAGGTTTGTATGGTTAGGAAAAATAAAAATTATCTTCGAATTTGTCATTTGTTCCGTAACCGAAATACAAACCACGCTATTTACAGAGGGTGACTTACCCCTTAGGAAGGGTGGAAAGTCCCCAGCCTTACTGACTTCGGCTTGCCCGGGGGCTCGATCCCTCAGTGAGCAGCACTAGAGAGAGGGAGCCCCTGTACCTCACAAGTTCCTAGCATCGCTAGGAACGAGTGGCCTACATAAGCAGTGTGAGGAGGAGAGTGTGACTCGTCCTATGAAGTTGACCTTGAGACCTTCAGATAGGAATTCTAGGATAGGACGTTCCCCATACCACCTCGTCAGGGTATGGGAGACGCAACAGTATTAAGCTTAATACTAGGAGCACAAAGAAGCATGGGTTACCTGCAGAGGTCGAGGTCAGCTATGCGAGGACCAGGATGCTGCTTCCCCAAGAGAGGGGAGAATGAAGAAAGAAGTGAGGGTCAGACATACTCTTTCATTCATGCAGACTTAGACCGGGTAACAACGCCCTCAACCTACTGCTACTTGTCCAAAAAGGAGCCTGAGGTTAGACCAGCTGTTGTGCAGCCACCACAGGGCCGATAGAAAACGTATCGAGGCTCCTGTGGGTCACGTCTTGCAGGTAGTGGGCTGTGAAGGTCGTTTGACGCTTCCAGACCCCACCTTGAAGTACCTGCGTCACAGAGAAGTTTCTCTTGAAGGCCAGGGATGTAGCAATACCCCTGACATCGTGGGCCCGAGGGCGACGTGACGGAGGAGGGTCAGGATTCAGGGCATGGTGGATAACCCTTCGAATCCAAGATGAGATGGTGTTCCTGGTGACCCTCCTCTTAGTCCTGCCTGTGCTCACAAACACAGCTCGCACATGAGGACAGACTGCAGCCGTTCTCTTCAAGTAGTGCCTCAGACACCTCACTGGACATAGTAGCAGCAGGTCTGGGTCGCTTGTTACAGAACGGAGACTCGCGATCCTGAAAGAGTCGAACCGAGGATCCGGCACTCCAGGTTTCTGAGTCTTGGCAACAAACTCAGGGACGAACCTGAACGTTACCTCCCCCCATCCCCTTGAATGGGCGATGTCCTACGAGACACCATGAAGTTCACTAACTCGCTTGGCCGAAGCCAAGGCGAGTAGGAAGGCCGTCTTCCAAGACAGGTGGCGATCGGAGGCCTGGCATAACGGCTCGAAGGGAGGTCTCTTAAGAGACCTGAGGACTCGAACCACGTTCCAAGGAGGGGGTCTCACTTCCGACTGGGGGCAGGTAAGCTCATAGCTACGTATGAGTAAAGAGAGTTCTAGCGATGAAGAAATATCTACGCCCTTCAATCTGAAGGCCAAGCTTAAGGCTGAGCGATAGCCTTTCACTGCCGAGACAGAAAGGCGCATTTCTTCTCGCAGATACACGAGGAAGTCCGCTATTGCTGGAATAGTGGCATCGAGTGGAGAGTTACCCCTTCCACGACACCAACCACAAAAGACTCTCCACTTTGCTTGGTAGACTCCCTCAGAGGACCTTCGCAGGTGCCGAGACATTCTCTCCGCAACCTGTTGCGAAAAGCCTCTCTCCGCGAGGAGACGCTGGATAGTCTCCAAGCGTGAAGCCGAAGCGAGGCTACGGCCCTGTGAGGGACGCCGGAGTGGGGTTGTCTGAGAAGCTCATGTCGTGGAGGAAGCTCCCTTGGGAGCTCCGTCAGAAGTTGCAGAAGGTCCGGAAACCATTCCGCGTGATGCCATAGCGGAGCTACCAGAGTCATCGAACAGTTGACCGATAGTCTGGTCCTGTTGAGCACCCTTCTCATCAGACAGAACGGTGGGAAGGCCTACACGTCGATGTTGTCCCACCGTTGCTGGAAAGCATCTTGCCAGAGTGCCTTGGGGTCCGGGACTGGGGAGCAGAACAGGGGCAGCTTGAAGTTCAAGGCTGTCGCGAACAAGTCCACAGTCGGGGAACCCCACAAAGTCAGGACTTTGTTGGCTATCTGAGGATCCAAAGACCACTCGGTACTCACTATCTGCGAAGCCCTGCTCAGACTGTCGGCGAGCACATTCCTCTTGCCAGGAATGAAGCGAGCTGATAGTGTTATCGAGTGGGTTTCGGTCCACCTCAGAGTCTCTACTGCAAGATGGGATAGCTGTTGCGAAAAAGTGCCTCCCTGCTTGTTGATATAAGCCACTACCATGGTGTTGTCGCTCATCACCACCACGGAGTGACACGCCAGGGACCGTTGGAACTGCTGAAGAGCCAGAAAGACGGCCTTCAATTCTAGCAGGTTGATGTGTAGGCACTTTTCTGATTCTGACCAAAGGCCTGAGGCCCTCTGGTTCAGAACGTGCGCCCCCCACCCTTCTTTTGACGCGTCCGAAAACAGAGTCAATTCTGGGGGGAGGACGAGAAGACTCACTCCCTTCCGCAGGTTCTCGTCGGCCAGCCACCACCACAAGTCCGTCTGTTCCAGAGACCCCATTGGGATCAGAATGTCCGGGGAATCGGATCCTTGATTCCACCGGGACTTGAGCCGCCATTGAAAGGATCTCATCCTGAGGCGGCTGTTTGGAACCAGACGGGCCAGGGAGGATAGGTGGCCTAAGAGACGCAACCATGATTGGGCGGGGAGTTCTTTTCGCCTGAGGAAGGGTTCCACCACCCTCCTCAGTCTTGCTATCCGGTCGTCTGATGGAAAGGCTTTGTGGAGATTGGTGTCTATTAGCATGCCTAGATAAACCAGTCGTTGGGACGGCTGCAGAGAGGACTTCTCGAGGTTTACCACGATCCCCAGATCCTGGCAAAGATCCAGAAGCCTGTCTTGGTGCCGAAGAAGGGTCGACTCCGAGTCTGCTAGGACCAGCCAATCGTCCAGGTAACGAAGGAGACGAATGCCGTTCCTGTGCGCCCAAGATGAAATCAGGGTGAACACTCTGGTGAACACCTGAGGAGCTGTGGAGAGACCGAAACACAGCACCTTGAACTGGTAGATCTTGTTGTCTAGGCAAAATCTCAGGTACTTCCTGGAAGACGGATGGATTGGGATCTGGAAGTACGCGTCCTTTAGATCCAGTGTGCACATGAAGTCTTGTGGTCTCACCGCAAGTCTGACCGTGTCTGCTGTCTCCATGCTGAACCGGGTTTGTTTGACAAACCTGTTCAGAGCTGAGAGATCGATGACGGGTCTCCAGCCTCCAGTAGCCTTCTCTACAAGAAAGAGTCGACTGAAGAAGCCTGGGGAGCCGTCCACGACCTCCTGGAGAGCACCCTTCTCGAGCATGGTCTCGACTTCGGCCTGAAGGGCCAGCCCCTTTGCCGATCCCGTGGCATAGGAGCTCAACGACACTGGATTCGCTGTCAGGGGAGGTTGAGATGTTGTGAACGGGACGCGATAGCCTTGGCCAATCACTGAGACCGTCCAAGAATCGGCCACCTGTGGACACAACGCTGAAGGCATCCCCCCACAGGTGGACATGCAGGGGGACTGCCACCCCTAGGGCTTGCGGCCGCGGCCGCCACCCCTAGGAGTCTTGCCTCCCCTGGAGGACTTACTGCCCCTCTTGACCTTGGCTGGAAAGGGCTGGGGCTTAGACACCACCTTCTTAGCTGCCGGTGCCTGTTTGGGAGCCTTACGAGGCTGTTGCTGCTGTTGTGGCGGGGCTGGAGGCTTATAGGGCCGAGTTGTAAGGGCCCTATGGAGGAGGGAGTCCGTGCTGGATTTCCTCCACCTCTCAGCCGTTCGCTCCATGTCTTGAGGCTCGAACAGGTTCTCCCCCAGAAGGGAAGCATGTCGGAGCCTACACACATCCACGGCGGGGACCTTCGGGTGGAATCTCTCGGACACAGCATCGCGACGCTTCAACACCGAGTTGGCCCACAGGGTGGTAACCTGGTGCGCCAAAAACTCGATGGAGCGGGTGCCCGAGAGCAAGAAGGTCTCTAGGGCCTTCCTATTGGTCTCCTTGGACAAGTCCTCCGATCGCAATAGGATGCCCAGAAATCCTAGCCAAAAGTCCAGCCACGAAGTGGCCTGCATGGCACACTTAGCGACCTTCTCGTGGCTAAGGATCTCTGCCGCCGAGAACGACACCTGCCGGGCAGAGAGTTTCTCAAGGGGAACTTCCTTCGCCAGCTCCTCCACAGAGTGATGGAGAGGAAGAGCGAGGTTGTGCTCACCCAGGATCTCGAAATACCTCCTCTGCTGAAGACGAGGAGGAGGGATGAGCTTGTTCCCGGCAGTGGAACGACTGGAGGAGGCAAGAAGTGCGAGCTGAGCGTTGGCCCTAGCCCTGGCATTCTTCAGCCCCCGAGACCAGGGCAGAGCCGCACTGGTCTTAGGGGCCTTCCGAACGTCAAACACTTCATCCAAAATCGTGTCTTTGCCTTCACGGGGGGCGATGACTGGATCCATAAGCCCGTTAAGTTGCCTTATCAGGCTTAGGACCTGCCAGAAGGCATGTTCGGATTCTTGCTGTTCTCCTCCCTGCGTGCTGGCAGCTAAGTCTCCTGCCCCAGAGATCTCTTCCTGGGGTGACACGTGGACATTCCCCTGGGTAGTCGTGGGTTCCTGACGAATCCTTGCAGAGGATTTAGGGACGGTCTTGGGGTCCTTGGATTCCCTCCTGGGAGGGATACAGGATCCCAACAACGAGGTTCGAGGGGCCCCTTCCTCACGAGACGATTCTCCTGCATGAAGCGAAGTCTCCCCCCCCCCCGTGCCGAGGGGAAGACTACCGCCCCACTGGACTCACCTGAGGACGGAAAGGCCTCGTCCACGGGAGAAGGAGAGAGCACTCGTGCAGGAGAAGGGACCTTCGCGACCGACCTCTTGGGAACCAACTTCGCCCTGGGGGAAGTCACCACGAAGTCCACTCCTCTCTTTCTCTTCAGCGTAGGAGAGACAGCCGTTGGTTTGTTACCCTGCCCGGCGAGTGCTGGTTTCATAACCCTCACTAACGCCCGTGCCAGAGGACCAAACCAAGTCTGTTGCTCCAAGGACACAGAGTCCGAAATCCTCGCTAAAGGGAAAGGGATCAGGCGATCCTTTGGAGTGGACACCACGGTACCTGCCTGAAAAGAAGGTGGGGAAGAATGATGTACTAACCTCTCCTCGTCCTGCACTACCAACCTGTGTTTGGGTGGAGGTGATCCCGAGTGCCGTCTAGGAGCACGTGCTCCTGCTGCTACCACCGGCTGCGGAATTCGCCGCGAACGATGGTTGAGCGAGGGCGAATGGTCGCGCGGGAGGATGATCGCGCGGGCGTGCGGGCGCGCAGTCGAGTGGGCGCGAGGGTGGGCAGGTAAATGAACGCGTGTCCGAGGCAACGAACACAAGCGTTGGCGCGACGGCAAGGAAACGCGCTGCCGCGAGGGTGAGGAAGACTGCTGGCGATGTAGATCGACAGGCGATCGATGATGAGCTGGTGAGTGCGGTCCCTCAGGTTGGCGATGGCGCGATGTGGCATGTCGACGCGTTGGCGAGCGATGGCGAGCAGCATGCGCAGGTGAATGACCGCGCAATGGCAAGCGATGGCGAGCAGCATGCGCAGGTGAATGACCGCGTGATGGGGAGCGATGGTGATCAGCATGCGCAGGAGGGCAATCGTGCAATGGCGAGCGATGGCGAGCAGCATGCGCAGGAGGGCGATCGCGTGATGGCGAGCGATGGCGAGCAGCATGCGCAGGTGGGCGATCGCGAGATGGGGTGCGATGGTGATCAGCATGCACAGGAGGGCGATCGTGCTATGGCGAGCGATGGCAAGCAGCATGCGCAGGAGGGTGATCGCGTGATGGCGAGCTAGAAGCTGGCGAACCATGTTCCTTCAGGAGCGTTGGAGAACGTTGGTGCGCCGGCTGTCGCTGTTGAATAGGCGATACTAAGATCGCCTGTGCGCGCTGGCAAGCAGGTGAACGCTGGCGAGGAGGTAATCGCTGGCGCGTAGGTGATCGCTGGTGAGCAGAAGGTCGACGCGTGTCATGTGAAAGGACAGGTGGCGCGGCAGGTGGCGCGGCGCGTTCACGAGCAGGAACTGGAAGATCGCTGGCGCGTTGGCAAACGTGTTTTTGACACACGCGCAGCACGATGTTGCGTAGCCACAGGACCAGGCAGATGGTGAGCAGGGAGCTCAGCAGGAACTATAGGGTGGTCAGAGACCGCAGGGCGATGGTCCTCAAATGAGCGCTGACGAGCAGGAGAGCGCTGGCGAGGAGGGCAAACATCAGGAGAGAGCCGACGAGCAGGTGAGCGTCGACGAGCAGGAGAGTCTTGATGAGCCGGAGAGCACTGAAGATCAGGAGAGCGCTGGCGAGCAGGAGAGCGGCTGTGCGCTAGCACTGCTTGAGGAAGGGAAGGATCCCTTAGCCCCGAAGGGACTGTTGCCCGTCGGGTGACGAGTTCTCCAGAAGGCGAAGATCTGGCAAGAGATGGTGAACGGTCTGCAGAGGTTCAAGGAAGGCAGAGCTGTAGGTTGAGGCTGACGAGGAGAGTCCCCCCCGGAGGATGAAGACCCAAAAAGGCGCCTCTTAGTCCCCCTGTAAGGGGAAGGGAGGCCCTTGTGGCGTAGCGGACGGTGAGCCTTACGGCGGAGGCGGCCTCGGGGAAGATCATCGGGACCATCGGTCCTCCGAAGGGGAGTCTCCGTCAAAGCACTTCCCTCAGAAGGAAGCTGAGCAGCAGCAGAGACCGAAGGACTCACTTCCCCCTTCGAAGGATGTACGGAAGGGGGAGGAGAGCCTTTAGCACCATCATCCGCAACAGCACCTGCGGCTGATTGCCCAGCCACGTCGGAGGCCTCTGTCACCACGACGTCGACAATAGACAGAGGGTCTACCTCTGCTACCGCCGGCGACTGTTTAACAGCGGCCCCCAACGAGACAAGGTCAATTAAAGCGACCCTGGAAGGCAAGCCCTTAAGCCCCAGGGACGACCAAATCTGTAAAAGATCATCATTGGTTAAGGCATTATCAATAACCTCCCCCGGAGGAGGAGGGGGAACCGCCTCGCTATGGGAGGCGACGCCCTCTCCCCCCACCGAAGGTCGGGAAACAGAACAAGGGCCTGCGCTCCCACTCGGCCGACTCTCCTTAGGAGGCAGACGAGGGGGAGCTTCGGAGGAGGTTTGGGCGGCGGAAGAAGAGTCCCGAGAACCTTCCTCCTTCAAGGCTAACCCCGGAGGAGAACGGTCTCTCTTGGACTTCTTCTTACGCCGACGGCCAAACCTCTCCTACTGGGAGGCAGACCACTCCCTGCACTCACGGCACATGTTCTCCTGGTCACACCGTCGGCCCCGACATTGAGGGCAGAGGGTGTGCGGATCCGTAGTTACGTCCGACATGAAAGTCCCACAAGGACGGCCGGCAACTCCAGGGCATGTACGCATTGTAAAGAGAAAAAAAATAAAAAAAAAATAATGAAGGTTAACTTCCAACCAACACACACGCTGAAAAGAAAAAGCAGAAAATTAAAGGCTGTCACGAGGACGATGAGCAGACACGTCTGATCACCGCCGAGCCAAAAGTGAAGTGAAGCAAGTCACCGGTGTGTGGAGGGGGGAGGGGTAGCAAGCTACCCTTCCCCACCCCCCGCTAACTAGCGCGGGGGTAATTAACCCTCGTTAAAAATGTTATTTTTATAATAAAATAAATTTTTGAATATACTTACCCGGTGATTATAATAGCTGCAACTCTGTTGCTCGACAGAAAACTCTAAGGTAAAATTCGCCAGCGATCGCTACACAGGTTGCGGGTGTGCCCAACAGCGCCATCTGTCGTCCAGATACCCAGTACTCAATGTAAACAAAGAACTCAATTTTCTCCTCGTCCCACTGCGTCTCTATTGGGGAGGAAGGGAGGGTCCTTTAATTTATAATCACCGGGTAAGTATATTCAAAAATTTATTTTATTATAAAAATAACATTTTTCAATATTTAACTTAGCCGGTGATTATAATAGCTGATTCACACCCAGGGGGGTGGGTAGAGACCAGCAAAATATGTTTACATTATTATGAGCTAAGAATTTTATTTCATTTTAGAAGTTATCAAAATAACAAAAACAAAATAAATAGGTACCTGGTAAGGAAGTCGACTTGAACAATTACTCTGCCTTTTTAAGTACGTCTTCCTTACGGAGCCTCGCGATCCTCTTAGGATGCTGATCGACCCCTAGGATCTGAAGTATCAAGGGTTGCAACCCATACAACAGGACCTCATCAAAACCCCTAATCTAGGCGCTTCTCAAGAAATGACTTTGACCACCCGCCAAATCAACCAGGATGCGAAAGGCTTCTTAGCCTTCCGGACAACCCAAAAACAACAATAAAAACATTTCAAGAGAAAGATTAAAAAGGTTATGGAATTAGGGAATTGTAGTGGTTGAGCCCTCACCCACTACTGCACTCGCTGCTACGAATGGTCCCAGAGTGTAGCAGTCCTCGTAAAGAGACTGGACATCCTTAAGATAAAAAGACGCGAACACTGACTTGCTTCTCCAATAGGTTGCGTCCATTATACTTCGCAGAGATCTATTTTGTTTAAAGGCCACGGAAGTTGCGACAGCTCTAACTTCGTGTGTCCTTACCTTCAGCAAAGCTTGGTCTTCCTCACTCAGATGGGAATGAGCTTCTCGTATTAACAGTCTGATAAAATAGGATAAAGCATTCTTTGACATAGGCAAAGATGGTTTCTTAACTGAACACCATAAAGCTTCAGACAGGCCTCGTAAAGGTTTAGTTCGTTTTAAATAGAACTTAAGAGCTCTCACAGGGCATAAGACTCTTTCTAGTTCATTTCCAACCATATTCGATAAGCTTGGAATATCGAATTATTTCGGCCAAGGTCGAGAAGGCAGCTCGTTTTTGGCTAGTAAACCAAGTTGTAGAGAACATGTAGCCGTTTCAGATGAAAATCCGATGTTCTTGCTGAAGGCATGAATCTCACTGACTCTTTTAGCTGTGGCTAAGCATACCAGGAAAAGAGTCTTTAAGGTGAGATCTTTTAGGGAGGCTGATTGTAGCGGCTCGAACCTGTCTGACATGAGGAATCTTAGTACCACGTCTAAATTCCAACCAGGTGTAACCAAACGACGCTCCTTCGTGGTCTCAAAAGACTTAAGGAGGTCCTGTAGATCTTTATTGTTGGACAGATCTAAGCCTCTGTGACGGAAGACTGATGCCAACATGCTTCTGTAACCCTTGATAGTGGGAGCTGAAAGAGATCGTTCTTTCCTCAGGTATAAGAGGAAGTCAGCTATTTGGGTTACAGAGGTACTGGTCGAGGATACAGATACTGACTTGCACCAGTTTCGGAAGACTTCCCACTTCGATTGGTAGACTCTAAGGGTGGATGTTCTCCTTGCTCTAGCAATCGCTCTGGCTGCCTCCTTCGAAAAGCCTCTAGCTCTCGAGAGTCTTTCGATAGTCTGAAGGCAGTCAGACGAAGAGCGTGGAGGCCTTGGTGTACCTTCTTTACGTGTGGCTGACGTAGAAGGTCCACCCTTAGAGGAAGAGTTCTGGGAACGTCTACTAGCCATCGAAGTACCTCGGTGAACCATTCTCTCGCGGGCCAGAGGGGAGCAACTAGCGTCAACCTTGTCCCTTCGTGAGAGGCGAACTTCTGCAGTACCTTGTTGACAATCTTGAACGGAGGGAATGCATATAGGTCTAGATGTGACCAATCTAGGAGAAAGGCATCTATATGAACTGCTGCTGGGTCCGGGATTGGTGAGCAATATATTGGGAGCCTCTTGGTCATCGAGGTTGCGAAGAGATCTATGGTTGGCTGGCCCCAGGTGGCCCAAAGTCTCTTGCATACATCCTTGTGGAGGGTCCATTCTGTTGGAATGATTTGTCCCTTCCGACTGAACAATCTGCCATGACATTCAAGTTGCCTTGGATGAACCTCGTTACTAGCGAAATGTTTAGACCTTTTGACCAGGTGAGGAGGTCCCTTGCGATCTCGTACAACGTCAGTGAGTGGGTCCCTCCTTGCTTGGAGATGTACGCCAAAGCCGTGGTGTTGTCCGAGTTCACCTCCACCACTTTGCCTTGAAGGAGAGACTTGAAGCTTTTCAAGGCCAGATGTACTGCCAGTAGCTCCTTGCAGTTGATATGCATTGTCCTTTGACTCGAGTTCCATATTCCCGAGCATTCCCGACCGTCTAATGTCGCGCCCCAGCCTACGTCCGATGCGTCCGAGAAGAGAACGTGGTTGGGAGTCTGAACAGCCAGGGGCAGACCCTCTCTGAGGCTGATACTGTCCTTCCACCATGTCAGGCAAGACTTCATCTTCTCGGAAACGGGGATTGAGACCGCTTCTAGCGTCTTGTCCTTTTTCCAGTGAAATGCTAGGTGATATTGAAGAGGACGGAGGTGTAGTCTTCCTAATGACACAAACTGTTCCAGAGATGATAGCGTCCCTATCAGACTCATCCACTTCCTGACTGAACATCGTTCCTTCTTCAGCATGTTCTGGATGCATAACTGGGCTTGGCTTGTTCTGGGGGCCGACGGAAAAGCCCGAAAAGCTAGACTGTGAATCTCCATCCCTAAATATACAATAGCTTGGGATGGGACCACTTGTGACTTTTCCATATTGACAAGGAGACCCAATTCCTTGGTCAGATCTAGAGTCCACTTTAGATCCTTCAGACAGCGACGACTGGAAGAAGCTCTGAGAAGCCAGTCGTCCAAATAGAGGGAGGCTCCGATGTCCGCTAAGTGGAGGAATTTGGCTACATTCCTCATCAGCCTCGTAAACACAAGAGGAGCTGTGCTTAGGCCAAAGCACAGGGCTTGAAACTGGTAGACAACCTTTTCGAAAACGAATCTTAGAAAAGGTTGGGAGTCCGGGTGGATGGGGACGTGGAAGTAGGCGTCCCTTAGGTCTAACGAGACCATCCAGTCTTCCCTTCTGACCGCTGCTAGAACCGACTTTGTGGTCTCCATGGAGAACGTCTGCTTTGTGACAAAGACATTCAGCGCACTGACGTCTAGCACCGGCCTCCACCCTCCTGTCTTCTTTGACACCAAGAAGAGACGGTTGTAGAATCCCGGGGTTTGATGGTCCAGGACTTTGACTACCGCTCCCTTCTCTAGTAAGAGAGACACTTCCTGTTTCAATGCTCGTCTCTTGTCTTCCTCTCTGTACCTGGGGGAGAGATCGATGGGAGACGTTGCTAGAGGGGGTTTTCGTACAAACGGGATCTTGTACCCCTCTCTGAGCAACTTCACAGATTGTGCATCTGCGCCTCTCTTTTCCCAGGTCTGCCAGAAGTTCTTGAGTCTGGCTCCCACTGCTGTCTGAAGAAGCTGGCAGTCAGACTCTGCCCTTAAAGGACTTGGTTCCTTTCTTCTTTCCACGTCTCCCTTCGGCACGAGCACCTCCTCTGCTGGAGGCTCTGCCACGAAAGGGCGGAATAAAACGGGACGCTGGAGTGTCCATCCTTGGTCTAGCTGACAAGGTAGGCAAAGGGGTGGCTTTGCGAGCAGAGGACGCAACAAGATCGTGAGTATCCTTCTGTATCAAAGAAGCGGCAATCTCCTTAATCAGGTCCTCTGGAAAAAGGCACTTGGAAAGAGGAGCAAACAGAAGTTCGGATCTCTGGCATGGTGTAACTCCAGCTGAAAGGAATGAGCATAGGTTTTCACGCTTCTTAAGGACTCCGGACACGAAAGATGCAGCAAGCTCATTAGACCCATCACGTACGGCCTTGTCCATGCAGGACATAATGAGCAATGAAGTCTCCTTCTCCATCGGAGAGATCTTTCTACTAAGAGCTCCTAGACACCAGTCTAGGAAGTTAAAAACCTCGAAGGCTCTATAGATACCTTTCAAAAGGTGGTCCAGGTCCGAAGATGACCAACATATTTTTGAGCGTCTCATGGCTAGGCGGCGGGGAGAGTCTACAAGACTTGAGAAGTCTCCCTGGGCAGAGGCAGGAACTCCCAAGCCGAGAACTTCTCCCGTGGCATACCAGACGCTCGATCTAGAAGAGAGTCTAGCAAGGGGAAACATAAAAGCTGTCTTCCCTAAACTCTTTTTGGACTGCAGCCATTCTCCTATCACCCGCAAAGCTCTCTTGGACGAGCGTGCGAGGACGAGTCTAGTAAAGGCAGGGGTGGTTGACGGCATGCCTAACACAAACTCTGACGGAGGAGAACGCGGAGCCACAGACACAAACTGGTCCGGAAACATCTCTTTGAACAGGGCCAAAACTTTCCTAAAGTCCAAAGAGGGTTGTGTAGACTTAGGCTCGTCCAGTTCTGAATGCGGTTCATCTACGTGTGCAGCACCATCATCATCAGAAAGTCCCTCATCCGAGTATTGATGAGGAAGCGGCAACGGAGTGGGTAACGGCTGGATAGCTGAGTCCGGTCGCACGGGTGCATGCGTGACTGAGCCGGACGCAACGTCATGGAACTGTTGCCCAGTCTGTGAGCTGGCAACAACCATAGCAGCGCGGGGACGCACAGCGTCTACTCCAGACTGTCTAGACTGATGTGGGTGCGCAGTGGCAACCGCGTCAAAACAAAACAACTCTGACGGTTGTTGAACCTCACGGACGTCAACGGATACCTCCGTGCGTCGCTGAACGTCAACATGCGGCTGGCAGATCACACTGGAACGCATGGGTGGCGGAACTCTCTCAACTGGAGTGCGTGAGAAGGTTACCTCAGCGTCCCCAGGACGCACAACCGATCGTGTGGGTGGTTGTAGGCAAGGAGCTGCACTAGCTACTGGTGCGGCAGCAACCTTCTCCGCACGAAAGTCCTGCATAAGCGACATTAGTTGCGACTGCATGTCTTGCAGTAAAGACCACTTAGGGTCTACAGGAGCAGGTGCGACGACAGACGGTGTAACTGTCTGAAGCGGTACCGCTTTGCCTCTCTTAGGAGGTGAGCAGTCATCGGATGACTGCAGCGAGTCCGAACTGACCCAGTGGCTACAGCTGGGCCGTTGGACTTGCGCGGAAGGGACCGACTTGCGCTTTAACGGTCGTGAGACCTTGGTCCATGGTTTCTTGCGAGAAACCTCTTCCGCAGACGAGGTATAAATGGGCTCTCTCGTCTTTGTTAGGCAGGGGCGATCTTAGGTAGATACGCCCGATACCACGGAGGGAACGTCTGTTCGCTGATTAAAGCCTCTCGAACCCATTTGTCGTACGACATTGCTTCTCCCCTGGACTTGGGAGCTTGCAAGAGGTCCCGGACTAGGAGGACGACAGGCACGAACAGACGAACCCTCAAGCGCAACACTATCCACAACACTATCACTCACTTTAACACTTCCCACTGCACTTTTACACTTCAGCTCCTTCACATCCGCCATGAGCTGATTACGGTCACTAGCCAGGGACTCAACTCTCTCACCCAGAGCTTGGATGGCACGCATCATATCAGCCATCAAAGGTTCCTGAGTGCCAGAAGGAGGATTAGGAGCAACCACTACAGGGGAAGGAATAGGTTGTGGGGCATGAGGAGAGGAAATGTCAATAGAACGAGAGGAACTTCTCCTAACTCTATCTCTCTCTAGCCTACGTATATATTTTTAGAATTCGATAAAATCGAATTCCGAAAGCCCAACGCACTCCTCACATCGATCTTCCAATTGACAGGTTTTATCCCGACAATTGGAACAAACAGTGTGAGGGTCGATAGAGGCCTTCGGAAGACGCCTTGAACAGTCCCTAGCATTGCACTTCCTAAATTTTGGGACTTGTGAAGGGTCAGCCATTTTGAATTGGTCAAAGGGGAATTCAAAAACTATCAAAAAGTCATCAACAAAGAATCCGTAATCAAAAAGAGTTCAAGGAACTGCGAAGAGAAAGCCTGCACAGCGAAAGCTCAAAACTAGAATAGTGTACTTCACCAATTAGTTGTGAAAACAAATCCAGTTTAGCAACAGCGAATAAGCACGTCTTGTCGGGAGCACGACAGAGAGAAAATTGAGTTCTTTGTTTACATTGAGTACTGGGTATCTGGACGACAGATGGCGCTGTTGGGCACACCCGCAACCTGTGTAGCGATCGCTGGCGAATTTTACCTTAGAGTTTTCTGTCGAGCAACAGAGTTGCAGCTATTATAATCACCGGCTAAGTTAAATATTGAAAACTATTGGCTCGTCATTTCAGCTGCGCTAAAGGGTAAACCCTCTGTAAATAGCGTGGTTTGTATTTCGGTTACGGAACAAATATATATTGAGTAAAAGAAAAGTAAGTGATTAAGTAAAGACAAAACAAACAATGGCTGCCAAGCGAAGACAAAGACAGAGACGTCTGTCCCAGTCCGAGCCAAAAGTGAAAGTGAGCTTCACCGGTGTGTGTGTGTGGGGGGGGGGGGGGGTAGCTAGCTACCACTCCCCTAACCCCCCTCGTTAAATTCTAATGGCTAGCCATTTCAGCTACACTAAAAGGTAAACCCAATGTAAATAGCGTGGTTTGTATTTCGGTTACGGAACAACTCAGTGTTGTCAGGTGTATGAGGACAGAGGAGAATCTGTGTATGTGTAGGCAGAGGGAAAGTGAACCGTAACTAGAGAGAAGGATCTAATGTACTGTCTGGCCAGTCAAAGGTAACAGATAGAATAGTGTGCCTGAATGTACTCTAAAGCAAGAGAACTCTAACCGAAGACAGGAGAACTCTTAACCCAAGGTAGTGGAAGACCATGGTACAGAGGGTATAGCACTACCCAAGACTAGAGAGCAATGGTTTGATTTTGGAGTGCCTTTCTCCTAGAAGAGCTGTTTACCATAGCTAAAGAGTCTCCTCTACCCTTACCAAGAGGAAAGTAGCCATTGTAAATAAGCTGACAAAAGCAATCACTTTCAGGTATCCTATCCTACACCTAGACTACTCACCCATATCTGCATTTTGACAAACAGCACGACAGTATAATCGTACTGTATGTAATAAGAGTTAAGTAATGACGCAGTCAGATAAGACAATGTTGGCAGTCCCCATAGGGCAGGGGGCCATCACAAGGAATCACATTTGTCTTCCCAGCCGTGAGTCGCTGTAGGTGGCATGTCCTCTCTTGTATCGCAGGGTACAAAAACGGACGTCTGCATCAAGAGCCTGAAATAGTCAATATCTGATAATATTTTGGAATAATTGCATCACTTTTAGTAATAAATCATTTCTAGTTGCTTTAAATACAGTACTGTATAGTTTACACAATTGTCATAAGGTATTTGGTGAAATAGTGACAGAATTACCTTCAAAATTCTAATATTTACTTATCTTTATTTTCAATATTATAGTATTACCATATCATCATTCTTTTTATTATTATTATTATTATTAAAGTACTCCAGTAAAAGACCCTATTTATGTCTATTTGAATAAATGAATGATTGATAATTATTTGGCATCATAATATCAATGGTCATTTGAAACTTGAGAAAAAACAAAGCGAAAATAAAAAATCACAAATCCTAAAAGTAATTTGTATTTTCCTAAACGTACAAACCAGAGTCATTTAAAAGGACACTGATTCGAGCACAGCTGGAACTTGGCTGTTAAAACTCATAACGAGGTATCGGCAGTAGCCAGTAATTAGCAGCCAGTCGTGGAAAACCCTCCGCCACCCTGAAGGTATTCTGGAAGTCGGGTAACGCTAAGTACGCTGCTTTCATATCTAAGTAGTTTATACCAAACTTGTTCTCTGGTGTCCATAATCCTGACACTTTTTTCCCTTTGAAGATGGATAGCCTTTGGCGATAAACATCCGAGAACAGGAAGAAGTCTAAAGGATGGTCCTGTAGAAATTTTATGGCCAACTATTCTTTTTAATCCAACAGGAAATGTCTAACTTTACATCATGTGGAATTCTCAATAGAGCAGATGAAGAGCCAGATGATTGGGACAACTGGCTCTTTAACGCCCACTGCACTGATCGCAGATGGATTTTCCCGAAGAGCACTAACTTTACTGGAGAAGCTAGATGTACAAGAAGTTTCTGTTAAAGGTGAATACTTGTTGAAGTCGTCTATAACATTTATAAAACTTCCAGAAGACAAATATTACTGCCAGATCTTTGCTCAGACTGCATCTATAACCTTTAAAACCTTTATAGATAACTAAAATTACAGCCAGATCTTTACTCTGGATTCTGTCTGCGGATGAAAATACAGTACTCTGGCTTCGACCGAGTCTAAGTCCTTGCCAAGGTACCAATAACGACACTGCTGTTTAAGACTTGAGTCCCCATAATTTAGCCTGATCCCCAGATCTCAGCAAAATTTGAGATCCTCAATGAGGATCAGTCGAGCCTTTGAGTACGCCAGTAATAGTCACTCGTCCAGGTAAAGTAAGACTCTGATTCCCATGGCGTGTGCCCAAAAGACCAGAGTGAAGACCTATGGAGCTGTTGACAGGCCAAAACACAGCTCTTTGAAATGGTAAAGCTTTCCTTGAAAGGAGAACAGGAAACACTTAATTGACTCCAAGTAGATTTGGATCTAGAAGTATACGTTCAGTAGGTCTATGGACAAAAGGAAGTCGTTAAGACGAACTGCCTGGATAGCTGTGCTTGGAGTTTCCATTTTGAATAAGGTCTGTAAAAAGAAACTGTTCAAGTGGGAAAGATCTATGATGGGTCTCCAACATCCCATCAGTTTCTCCATTAGGAAACGGTTGCTCAAAAAAACCTAGAGATCCTTCTATGATTTCCTTGATAGCATTCGTCTCCGTCCTCTTTATCACATCTTCTCGTAAGAGAAGGTCTCTCCGGGAACCCATCGAAGCCTTGATCAGAGAGGGGATACAGTCCATGAACGGGACGCAATACCCTGAACGGAGCACTTCTACCGCCAAAGGTTCTGCCCCGTCAGTTTGCTGCCTTGTCCAATGGTGGTAGCTGGGGGACCTGCCATCCCTAATGGTTACCTCTACATCCTAGGTTCCTCATAATCGAGAGATAGCATCTGCATCGAAAGGAAGTTGAGGGAACTGACTGTCTTTTCTATTGTTGAGCGCGGTCTGGTTTAGGGAGCAGACAATGCTGGGGAGCCTATTTCATTAGGGATGGTCTAGGCATGGTATGAGAAGCTAATAAACATGATGCAGCTGCTCTTCTTTAAAAATGACGCCTGACTAGATTTTTCTACTGTTGCAGCCATTATGCAGGTGGAAAAAGTTGGGTGGTCTATAACACTGGCATTCCTTGGTGTTATTGTGTCTGTAGCCATCATTTATCGGGTGAAGTTTGCCGCGATAGCTTCCCTCCTTTTTAGGACATAATTATCACAGAGAAAAGCACACTGGAGAAGCATAAACTCCAGAGCTTTTACCCCAGAACGGACAAGCTCTTCACAATGCTTCCGGACATCAGGTTCCGAAAGGTTCTTGGATACTGCATATTAAGACACTGCTCCTCATATAGCTGCAGCTTCTACGTCCTGCCGTTCTGCAGCAGATAAAGAAGCTGTTTGATGGATCAGCCGCTCCTAAGGGGTACCCAGTAAAAGGCCAGCCACGTCTGGGTCAATATGCAAATGGTTAGGATGTGCTTCCGTAGATACGTAAAACCTATACAGTACAGTACTGGTGGAACAGTGCAGGCAGAGATAGTATCATTATCATTATTATTATTATTATTATTATTATCATCATTATTATTATTAACATTATCATTACTTGTTACGCTACAACACTAGTTTGAAATACAGGATGCTATAAGCCCGAAGCCTCCAACAGGGAAAATAACCCAGTGAGGAAGGGAAACAAGGAAATAAACTATATACGCTAGTCTTGACATCTACTAGACCTCAGGGAGTTTTCTGCATCTAAAATTTGTTTATTCAGAGAAGCTAAAGTGTCCTTAGCTTACTTCAATAGGGGATTGTCAAACTCATAACAGGCACTTTGAGGTTTGAAGGGCCCGGAGAAATGTATAGGCCAGGACACCCATTGGGTAGGTTCTTGCTTGGGAATGAGCTTAGTGCTCTTATTCCTTTCTGGAGATCTGGAATATTCATATTAATAATCTCTGGGGACACTGGTTCATAATTAGATGGCAGAGCAATAATCAATTCTGTAGTTCTCACTTGGTCTGTGTCTATGCTAAGCATAAGATGTCACAGGGGAACTAGTCCACTGGCACTTGAAAACTTGTGACACGCAACGTTGCGAGGTAAATTGATTGATTGTTTTAGGGTTTTCTGGCATCTTGACATACTGCGAGGTAAAAGGAACAACTTTCGAGAAAGGTGGATAAAGTTATCTACCTTGTTTCCAGTCATTAGATGGAGGCTAAGGTCTAATCTCTAACACTAGAGAGTCTTCCTCATAATTCTGAGGATTAGATATATAACTCTCTAGAAAGCAATTATCCTGGGGAGGATATCGCTCTAGAATTATGCGTAACGGTATGATAGCAGATGTAGGTTCAGTATGGGTTGCAGCTCATTCTGCTGACAGGCCAAGAACGCAGAGCGTTCCAATAGAAATACGTGTGGATGCTTTCCGTAATTTTATGGCTGATTACGTGAATTGGACATTTCCTTGACCTTTGACCTTGACCTTCCAAAATTTAATCATTTTGAGCTTTTAACATAAGTTAATCCCTGAAAGTTTCATTACTCTACGATTAAAATTGTGGCCAGGAAGCTGTTCACAAATACATACACAAATTACAAGCACACAACCAGTGAGTAAAACATAACCTCCTTCCAACTTTGTTGGCAGAGGTAATAATGGGGTGAATACATACTTAATAAAAGGGAGAGAGAGTTGTGGCTTTGCATTCCAGCCTCGGTTAAAACATACAACTCGGCTTCCGATTTCCATTACCACGCACGTTAACATTTTAACTTGTCGTTATTAACAATATAAAAAAAAAGTGCTTCAATTAAATCGTACAATACATCGAGAACAAGGGGCCTTTGCATATCACCGGCCAGTTCCTCCCGTGTTTATAGTAAATGGACACCAACTAACCCAAACTTCCACCACCTAACCTAACCTACGAGCCATGTCCTTACCTACTTACCTAACAGGGAAGGGGTATAACAACCCCATGCGAACCCCCTTACACTGGCCGCTATCATACATACGACCAGAGAATAATTAACCAAGAGGTTTATTATTATTATTATTATTATTATTATCAAAGGCTAAGCTACAACCCTAGTTGAAAAAGCACAATGCTATAAGCCCAGGGGCTCCAACAGGGAAAAAGAGCCCAGAAAGTTAAGGAAACGGAAAAATTAAATTTTTATGATATTTATACTGTTTGAAAAATACAGAGCCTTTTTTTTAGTAAGATATGACTGAAACACCACATTTTAAACAGGAAATAGACACAAAAATAACAACTTAATCTAACCTATTAGCCATATCCTTACAAATTTACCTATCAGGTGGGCTACGCCCACCTTTTAACAGCCGTATCCCTCTGCCTAAATTGGAGTTTGTTTTATTTATAGTATTTAAGATAAAGATTAAATATTTTTGTCATTAAAATTATTAATTTAATAAGATTCATTTAATTGTGAGATTTAAAATGTCCTAATATTGTATTATATACTAAAAATGATTTTATCTAGGGTGGAATATGAAGTGAATAGGGGATTTAAACCAATATTAAATATAAAAAAATAAGATAGATATATATAAAACAAGATAATGAATAAGAAATATATATATGGTTCATATATTTAACTAAAAATAATAATATATAATTAGAAATAGAAATTAAAAGCCAAAATTTAATATATATTAATGTCTTCGAAAATTACATTTTAGTCTTCGGACATTTTAAGTCAGTTTTAATAATAATTACCTTACGTATTAAAGACAGTCTTTTGCCAGATTAAGGATAGGTAAGGTAACAGTAGGTAAGATTTGGGTGGGTAAAGTGAGGTTAGGTATTACAATAGTAGAGTCATTTGTAAATCTCGTTTTCGTCATTAGGTTTGTTTCTGCATTATTGCATTTTTTAATAATATTATGAACCCAAGATACGTCTTTCGTGAACCTCTACTGCTAAATCTACTCTGGGGATAGTCCACTCTGGCAGGAAATTACTAACCTCGAAACAAATATAGGGCTAGGCTATAAAATACACATATCAGGCTAGTCACACATAAAATACCGCATCAACTGTTAAAATATTAGAATATCAATGAAGTTATAGCATATTACCTTCACAGTAATGGAACAAAGAAGAGTTGCTCGGCAGAGTTCAATATGAATGGCAGTTCCTTGTTGCAATGGGGGTAATAAGCGACCATGGGAGGCACGGCGTCTAAACCTCCCGAAAACTCGGGATAAAAAATCCCCAAAACAACCTAAAAATCCCCATGTCCACGAATATATTTTGGTTTGATCCTGTAGGATATACTAAATCTGACAGAAATTACCCAATTTACTACATATAAGTGCACGCAAACTAATTGCAACAATATCAAGGTTTAATCATCTCTGTCTCTTCATAGAAATTTATACTGTATATCCCCATCGGACACCCAAAATCAACAAATCTAGGGATAAATTCCCTATCTGGCAACACTGGGGAGGCAGAGGAGATGAGATCCAAATATTTCAGTTTCACCAAAACAGTTCCAACAATGTTCAGCTAAATTTTAAGTTTTAAGCGTTTTTTTTTTAATTGCTGATTCTCCAATCTCAATTATCTGGAACATATTATCAAACTAAAATGTGCACTGAATTGCTAGTATAAAATAGAACTAGAGCTAGTACTAGTAACGTTGATAATAGCAGAATAAATTATTATTATTGAAGGATATGTAGAAAGACTTCGAAAGGGGTGAGGGAAAGAGATAATCTATTTTTAAGTGGATCACAATAAATGAAAATAACTTTTTAATTATATAACTTGATACTAATTGAATTATAATTTGTACTTATATGTATTCAATCCAATTTTCTATTGGTTGACTAAATATGAAATAATATATGTTACGCGTGCTGTCTTTCGACCTATTAATCAGGGTTAAAAGAATACCCTATTAATAACCTACATATGTTTCAATAATAATTTTTTTTTTACTATTAACATTATTTCTGCTAGTTCTAATACATTGTGTGTGTGTGTGTGTGTTAGAGACAGAGAGAGAGAGAGAGAGAGAGAGAGAGAGAGAGAGAGAGAGAGAGAGAGAGAGAGAGAGAGAGAGAGGTTGGTAGTTTTGTTAAACTAAAACTGCCCAAGTATAATAAGATAGGAGGTGTTATGTGAAGCCTGGCGTGTACCTCTGGACCATGAACATCACATGCCCATTTTTTATATCATATTCGCCAAAGTCGTAATTATAGGCCTTCAGATATTCAAACACCAGCCCTTCTTCATCACTCAATCTCATTAGAGTTAGTAGGCATAAACGCAGTAATAATTAGGTCCACCTAAAAATAAAAAAACTACAGTAGGCTACTAATACGAAAATTTTTGTTTATGAGGTAGGCCTAAACTTGAATTCTTTTATCAACCACTTCACGTTAGCGCCATATTCAATTGATTGTTCTGACATATGTAGAATACTTTATAAATTAACCTATATAAAAATAAAATATTAAACTTTACTTTTACTTTTACTTTTAGAACTTTATTTCTCGCTCTCCATCAGACACTAAGAGTCTGTTCAGGCGGGCCTTGATGTGTGAAAATAATTTCTTTCCCGTTTATATTTTGCTCTGTATCTTTTCAGTTATTCGCTAGCATTAGTATTCAGGCTTGATAGTTTTCAGATCACTATTATAACACTTTCCAAAGAGGTAAATTTTCAGGTTTTTCTTGAAAGCTGCTATTTTTGACATCAAGTGGAAGGTTGTTGAAGAGTCTCGGTGCAGCATAACAAAAATTTCTTCCTCCTATTGCATGATTCACACTAATTTCGAATAGTCTATATGGGTCATCAGCATGTCTAACTCTTACAGCAGCGCTGGTAGCTTGAGGGTAGGGGGGGACCAAGCAATCACGAAGATATTTAGGCTTATCACTTGTAAATGCTTTGTGAGTCAACAAACAAATCTTATATTCAATTCTAGCCTTAACCCTTTTACCCCCAAAGGACGTACTGGTACGTTTCACAAAAGCCACCCCTTTACCCCCCATGGACGTACCGGTACGTCCTTGCAAAAAAAATGCTATAAAAATTCAGGCATTTTTCAAGAGAATGAGACCAACCTGACCTCTCTATGAACAAAATTAAGGCTGTTAGAGCAATTCAAAAAAATTATACTGCAAAATGTGCTGGGAAAAAAATAACCTCCTGGGGGTTAAGGGTTGGAAATTTCCAAATAGCCAGGGGGTAAAAGGGTTAACAGGTAACCAATGTAGATCGATTCAACTACATGATTAGGAAGCTCATTCCACAACCTGGTCACAGCTGGAATAAAACTTCTAGAATACAGTGTAGTATTGAGCCTCACCTTGGAGAAACCTGAGCAATATAAATATAACGAAATAGATATATTGTCATTATATATAGTATATAATATAAACCAAAATAAACGGTTGCTTGTCCAATATATTCTCTACCTGCAAGTAATTTCTCAAGTTTTCCAACGGTGACTGGCACGAACAAGGTAGAGCTTTCGAATCTTGATACTACGTGACACAATCAAGTGTGTCGTTTCTAGTGGACGCCACCCACTTCATGGGTGTGTCAAAAGGTGTCGGTGGAACTGAAGAAAATAGATAGATTTAGAAAAGCCACTGATGAAAGAGCCTGAAATGTAGATTATTTTCCGGAGATACATACCACTGAGAGAGAGAGAGAGAGAGAGAGAGAGAGAGAGAGAGAGAGAGAGAGAGAGAGAGAGAGAGAGAGAGAGAGAGAGAGAATAACCACTAACAGAGTTTGACGTAAACCATTTCAGTTTTATTAAAATTCTATTTCAGCTCTGTAGTTGTTGAACTTTTTCTGAAGTTCAAACAAGATTATTTTTTTTTTTTTTTTTTTTTTTTTTTTTTTTTTTTTTTTTTTTTTTTTTTTTTTTTTTTTGAAGATCGTTTATCTAATTTCATAGTTTAACTGTTTCGTCTTATTTATTTTTTTCATTGGATGTTTTTCTTCTAAAATCTATTTCTAGCTTTCGATTATTTGTTAATAATAATATTGAAAAATATAATAATTCCTTCAGTCGCCTTTTACTTATAACAATAACTATAACAATATAAGAGTGAGCCATAATTTCATTAATAATAATAATGATAATAATAATAATAATAATAATAATAATAATAATGTTCTTAGAATATTTCATTTGGGTAGTTTAATCTTCTCTTGTAGTTTATTTATTTCCTTGTTTCATTTCTTCCCTGGGCTATTTTTCCCTGTTGGAACCTTCGGGCTTATAGCATCTTACTTTTTCAACTATGGTTATAGCCTAGCTTGTAATAATAATAATAATAATAATAATAATAATAATAATAATAATAATAATAATAATAATAATGATGATAATAACAATAATAATAATAACAACTGTAATAATAATAATAATAATAATAATAATAATAATGATAATAATAACAATAAAAATGATAACAATAATAATGTTAATAATAATAATCATCATCATCATCATCATCATAATGATAATAATAATAATAATAATAATAATAATAATAATAATTTTAATAATAACAATAGTAATAACAACAACAATAATAATAATAATAGTAATAACAATAATAATAATAATAATCATAATAATAATAATAATAATAATAATAAGGACTAAGATCCACTCCCCAGAGCCCCCCCCCCCCAAAAAAAAAAAAAGACGATGCCTAACACAGGATACCTCCGCCTGCTTCCCCAGTGATTTATTTATACGAAGGACTTTGCTTGCTTTCTCCCTGGCTCCTAAAATATTGCCCCGTTCCATTCTCTTCCTACTCGTGGGCAAACTGACTGTGTCCTCCTACGAAGGAGTCAAGTTTCTTTCCCCACAAAAGATTAATGTCAGTCCAGTTTTAAAAGCTAGTTTGGACGTCTGACCTTCCACCAGGTGATGTATAGTCAGCTTAAGTTATTTCGATATTTTACGTTTTCATGCGAGAGTGATCTATGTTGGGGCCCTAGGTCATAATTTACTTAGAGGGTGAACAAGGAGTGGTGATATACTTCCAAGGGTGGGGAGGGGAGGGTATATTTCTACTCGGCTAGAGGATACTAGATACACAGTATTCTAGAAGTTTTATTCCCGCTGTGACCAAGTTGTGGAATGATCTTCCTAATCAGGGAGTTGAATCGGTTGAGCTTCAAAGTTTCAAAGTTGCAGCAAATGTTTTTATTTTTGACCAGGCTGACACGAGTCTTCTTATAGTTTATATATGACATATCTGTTTTGACGTTGTTAATAGTTTATAAATGACATATCTGTTTTGACGTTGTTAATAGTTTATATATGACATATCTGTTTTGACGTTGTTAATAGTTTATAAATGACATATCTGTTTTGACGTTGTTAATAGTTTATATATGACATATCTGTTTTGACGTTGTTAATAGTTTATATAGGACATATCTGTTTTGACGTTGTTAACAGTTTATATATAACATATCTGTTTTGACGTTGTTAATAGTTTATATAGGACATATCTGTTTTGACGTTGTTAACAGTTTATATATAACATATCTGTTTTGACGTTGTTAATAGTTTATATATGACATATCTGTTTTGACGTTGTTAACAGTTTATATATAACATATCTGTTTTGACGTTGTTAATAGTTTATATATGACATATCTGTTTTGACGTTGTTACTGTTTTTAATATGATTTATTGTTAATTTGTTCTCATCATTGATTTATTTCCTTATTTCCTTTCCTCACTGGGCTATTTTTCCCTATTGCAACCATTGGGCTTATAGCATCTTGCTTTTCCAACTAGGGTTGTAGCTTGGCTGGTAATAATAATAATAATAATGATAATAATAATAATAATAATAATAAAATAGGAAGGCAATTTTACTATAAGTGATACGAGAAGTGGGAAGTTTTCAACTCCAATAACCCTTTAGTTTTAAAGATTTTAGAGTGGCTTTTAATTATTGACCAGAAAGGTATAATAGTTCGATTTTGCTGGGTTCCGGTACACGTAGGTGTGTGTGTGGAAATGAAGAGGCAGATTTACTGGCAAAGAATGCTGCAGCCGAGTTGCTACCAAGAAGGTATCCCATTCTCTGTAATGATTTTTTACCGACAACTAAGAATTTTATCTATAATAATTGGCAACAGCATTGGAATAATT
>NC_090756.1:2311729-2314229 GCF_036898095.1 Palaemon carinicauda
TATATATATATATATATATATATATATATATATATATATATACATATTATATGTAAGTATATGTGTAAATGATATTTATATATATGCATATATATATAAATTTATATTTATATACAATTGTGTATATTATATATATATATATATATATATATATATATATATATATATATATATATATATATATATATATATATATATATATACATATATATATATATATACATATATATATATATATATATATATATATATATATATATATATATATATATATATATGCGTGTTATGTGTGCATATATATATAAATATATATATATATATATATATATATATATATATATATATATATATATATAAGTATATATATTTATATATAAATGTGCGTATATGGTATATATATATATATACATATATATATATATATATATATATATATATATATATATATCTATATATGTATACATTTATATATATATATATATATATATATATATATATATATATATATATGTTATATACATGTGTATATATACATTATATATATATATATATATATATATATATATATATATATATATTTATATATATATATATATATATATAAATGTGTGTATATGATATGATATACATATATATACACACACACATAAACATAATTCAACATCTGTCTAACCTCCCACATTTTACCACAACGTGCCCCAAAATTTTAGAAATATGTCATCAGAAATTATTGAAGATTCCCTCATAAAAAAAAACACAATCTCTGTCAATTTTGACAAAACGCTAATAAAATTCCTCTTCTTTCACCGACAAAATAGTGACCATTAACAATATCGCGGCTGTATGTCATTTAGAAGGAGGGAAACATCACAGTCCAACTGACTTTTATTATGCCTATGTATTTCTGGAAATATATTCTCTGTATGAGAGACACAGGTGAGAGTTTATTCATCATTATTAGTGCGTAAATAAAAGCGACTTATGTGGATATGTATGTTTGTATACACACACACCAAACTCATCTTTATTCCTTATGCTGAGAGAATATTTCCTGAAATACATGGTCATGATAAAAGTCAGCTGGACTGTGAGGTTTCCGTCCTGCTAAATAACATACAGCCACGATATATATATATATATATATATATATATATATATATATATATATATATATATATATATATATATATATATATATATATATATATATTATTATTACTATCCAAGCTACAACCCTAGTTGGAAAAGCAAGATGCTATAAGCCCAGGGGCTCCAACAGGGAAAAATAGCCCAATGAGGAATGGAAATAAGGAAATAAATAAATGAAGAGAACAAATTAACAATAAATCATTCTAAAATAAGTAACAACGTCAAAACAGACATGTCATATATAAACTATTAACGACACCAAAAACAAATATGTCATAAATAAACTATAAAAAGACTCATGTCCGCCTGGTCAACAAAAAAGCATTTGCTCCAACTTTGAACTTTTGAAGTTCTACTGATTCAACTACCCGATTAGGAAGATCATTCCACAACTTGGTCACAGCTGGAATAAAACTTCTAGAGTACTGCGTAGTATTGAGCCTCGTGATGGAGAAGGCCTGGCTATTAGAATTAACTGCCTGCCTAGTATTACGAACAGGATAGAATTGTCCTGGGAGATCTGAATGTAAAGGATGGTCAGAGTTATGAAAAATTTTATGCAACATGCATAATGAACTAATTGAACGACGGTGCCAGAGATTAATATCTAGATCAGGAATAAGAAATTTAATAGACCGTAAGTTTCTGTCCAACAAATTAAGATGAGAATCAGCAGCTGAACACCAGACAGGAGAACAATACTCAAAACAAGGTAGAATGAAAGAATTAAAACACTTCTGCAGAATAGATTGATCACCGAAAATCTTAAAAGACTTTCTTCATAAGCCAATTTTTTGTGCAATTGAAGAAGACACAGACCTAATGTGTTCTCAAAAGTAAATTTGCTGTCGAGAATTACACCTAGAATTTTAAGAGTCATACTAATTTAAAGAAACATCAATACTGAGATCCGGATATTGAGGAGCCACTGTCCTTGACCTACTTACAATCATACTTTGAGTTTTGTTAGGATTCAACTTCATACCCCATAATTTGCATCATGCACTAATGGATTGACGAGTTGAGAAAATTTTCGGATATTGACTGGTATAAATAATAAACAGACACGAGTGGGAGGACGGGTCTGAGGCCTTTGTCCTGCAATGGACTATATTTTAAAGTCAAGGTTGGTGATATTCGAGCCAATTATCTGATTTAGGTCAAAGACATTACAGAGGTGAACATACTTAAACACAGACGAAAGTATTTTAGCATATTAATGGAAAGTACTTATAATGCATAAGGCACTAGTAAATCAATAAGGAAACGTGGAATACATATTTTATAGTTTATGGTTATAACAATTATAAGTAAATTAAGCAAGTTTGAGATTTAAGATCAAACAATCTAC
>NC_090756.1:2316729-2319585 GCF_036898095.1 Palaemon carinicauda
AATAAAAATAATAATATGTAAACACAGCAAAGGCCTATGTTTCTCGTATGAACTACCGAAGTAGTGAGCCATGTGGTCTGATGCCACTTCAACCAATCAGCTTTCGAGGATTCTGACCAATCACGTTCGATTATTTCCGAAAGGAGTTGTAGCACGTGGTGTTGAAGGCAGCAGTGTTGCCATATATGTGGATTTATCCCTAGATTTAGGAATTTGGGGTGTCTGATGGGGATATTCTGTACAAATTTCCATGAAGGAGAAACAATGACGAGTAAACTTTCATACTGTTGCAATTAGTGTACTTGCAATTACATGAAATATAGTAAGTAATTTCATTATTAGCAAAACGTACACGATCAGAAAAATGTATATTTGTGGAAATGAGGATTTTTGGGTAGTTTTGGGATTTTTTATCATGAGTTTTGGGGATTTTTAGACTAACGTATCTGGCAACTCTGGGCAGCATAGCAACTTTGGCTGTGACCGGATTCCGAAGTCACTTGCGCAAGTTTTTAATCTCTTGTGTTTCGACGAATTTTGTGATAATTACGAAGTTTATCCGGAATTTAGTGTTAAATAGAAGTGCGTGGATGTATTTAATATCGTTTTTTTATTAACTAATTGTGCTAACGAGTAAAGCAACGAGGGGTATTGTCATAATAATTTTCAGTAGCCGGTTAAATTGTCGTAGATGTGAACACGTGTTTTAACTTGCAATCGTATATACAAGTTATTACTTTGCGATACCATAAAGTTACAGTCATTATTATTGAATAAATTAAAAAAAAAAGCGAATAAGCATTGCCTATACCGGAGTACAGAGGCCTCTCTATTCAATATGTTTTATTTTGTATTAATAATTGTTCGGCTTTTACTTTAGTAGAAATGTTATCAGTTGTTTCGTTAAGCTTAGATATTTTGATATTACCTTGTAATTGATATTATAGATGACAACAATTTCGATTTTAAATTTTGGAGTACAGTAAGATTTCGAAATACGAGTAAATTTTCTCCTTAAGTAATATAAAAAGTGTTTAGATTTTTATCGTAATTGCAATGTTAATATTATGTTAGACCGCCAATGATAAGGAAGTTACCTTATAATGAGTATTTAATCGTATAAGTAAAATAAATCGAATTGGTTTAACATTAGCCTTAAATTTATTCAAAACTAGACATGTAATTAACAATTCACTGAAATGTTAAAACATTTGTTTTTTTAATTTAAAGTAAATTTTAACAATCATATCGTTATTATTTAAAATTAGTAACATTAATGGCGATATCGTTGAAATATTGCTTATAGCATCCTGCTTTTCCAGTTAGGGTTGTAGCTTGGGTTTTAATAATATATTGATCAGTCGTGTTCAACATCCCGTTTTCTGTGAAGTGCTTAATCGAAGGCTGGCTGAGGAAAACATGTCAGCCGAAGGTATGTGATTTTTCATGTTTTATTACCCTCCGCCAACGAAGTTGGAAGGAGGCTATGTTTTGTCCCATGTTTATGTGTTTGAGTGTTTGTTTGTGGACAGCTTCCTGGCCATCATTTTAACCGTAGAGTAATGAAACTTTTAGGGATTAACTTTTATGTAAAAAGCTGGAAATTATTATATGAATTTTGAAAGGTCAAGGTCTAAGGTCAAAGTCACGGTGAAGCAAAATGTCCAATTCACGTAATCAGTCATAAATTTGGACATCCTTGTCACAAAGACTTCAAACAAAGTTCATATTTGAGTGTATGAAAATCCATGCCAAATAATACATGTTAAGGTCGAAGGTCAAGGTCGAGAAATAAGCTGCCGCGGTGGAGGTCTGCGCTCTACTAGTTACCCCTCTAGTTTTAGATATATTTATAAATTTGAGTGAATATATAGGCTTAGCCGGTTGAGGATAGTATATTATGGAAGTCTTGGAATCGAATAAATATTTTCTATGCCAATCCACACCAAACATTCTTAGTTCGTCAATCCATCGTCTTCACTTCCTTTCCCTGCTTTTTGAAATCTCTAGGGACCCTTAATGTTATTCTCAATGTCCATCAATATATTATCTGTCTTTCTCATTAAAAGGGCAAACTTTTTATAGTCTTTATAAGAAAGATCTGTCTTAATGTTGTTGCATTTCTTGAAATATTTTATTTTAATTGTTCATTGCTTCTCATATAGTTTATTTATTTCCTTTCCTCACTGGGCTATTTTTCCCTGTTGGAGCCTTTGGCTTATAGCATCCTGCTTTTCCAACTAGGGTTGTAGCTTAGCTAGTAATAATAATAATAATGAATATCGTTGATTATTGGTATGAAGTTAATCAAGAAAGTGGTCAGTGGCAATCAAATTTCTTGTTATAATCAACCAAATTACATATTTCCTAATTATAAGATGGAATTAACTGATTTTGTGTTAAATGCAAACAATGAGACTCCATTAGCAAAGCCAGAAATCCTTTTATTATTATTATTATTATTATTATTATTATTATTATTATTATTATTATTATTACTAGCCAAGCTACAACCCTAGTTGGTAAAGCACGATGCTATAAGCCCAAGGGCTTCAATAGTGAAAAATAGCCCAGTGAGGAAGGGAAATAAGGAAATAAATCAATGGTGAGAACAAATTAACAATAAATCATTCTAAAAACAGTAAAAAAGTCAAAAACAGATATGTCATATATAAAATATTAACGTCAAAAACAGATATGTCATATATAAACTATAAAAAGACTCAAGTCAGCCTGGTCAACATAAAAACATTTGCTCCAACTTTGAACTTTTGAAGTTCTACTGATTCAAAATTAATCTTAACACTAATAGTTTACTGATCTGAAAATTCATATTTATTTATATATATATATATA
>NC_090756.1:2325085-2332585 GCF_036898095.1 Palaemon carinicauda
GTCCTTTTTAGGAAAAAACCTCCTCTTCTCCACTTGCATGTTGGTGTTAAATAGCCTTCCCGGTCCCAGCGCCTGTCCCTGTTGCCGAAATTTTATAAAATGAAATAAAATTATGCAAGATTTACCTGGATGTATAAATTGCAAATTATCGAAAAATGTAAAATACAATTGAAATATATATAAAAAAAGTTAAATACAAATAAAATATATTAAAAAAGTAAAGTACATTTATAATATATTGAAAAGGTAAAATACAATTAGAATATATTAAAAAAAAGTAAAATACAATTTAAATATATTACAAAAGTAAAATACAATTAAATTATATTGAAAAAGTGAAATACAATTAAAATATATTAAAAATCTAAAATACAATTTAAATAGAACGTGAAATTAATACATTTTGAAGAATAGAAAACGCGAATAAAATAATCAACTTATTAAAAATAGGTCAATTCACTTTCTTGTGTATCAACAAGGGTCACAACAGAAGCATCTCACAAGATGGGCGTATTTTTGGGCGGAGGATGGGTATGTGGGCGTCAATGAATACACTAACCCCTTAAATTTGGGATTCCGATATAATTTTATATTTCAGAAATGCAATATGCATTTCATTTATTTTTATTTTAATATTTTTATAAAAAAGAAATTTCATCCATTTAAATATTCTTGTAGTCTCTTAATAAAAAAATATGAATTGTATTAAACTGACGAGATCACGATGAGGTGTGGATGGAGATGGTTTGGGAATGCTCTTCGCACTCCCCACGAGAGAGAGAGAGAGAGAGAGAGAGAGAGAGAGAGAGAGAGAGAGAGAGAGAGAGAATTGGGACAAAGAGAAATTCTGAAAAAAAAAACTGGGATCGAAGGAAAATAAGCCTAAAGGCCATCAACAAAATAAAATACTTTATATACAATAGATCGAAAAGAATAAGAGTAAGATTAATTAAGATGTATAAAAAGTAAATAGATAGTAGGATATTGACAGTAAACAATATATATATATATATATATATATATATATATATACCAAGGCACTTCCCCCAATTTTGGGGGGTAGCCGACATCAAACAAATGAAACAAAACAGGGGACCTCTCCTCTCTACGTTCCTCCCAGCCTAACAAGGGACTCAACCGAGTTCAGCTGGTACTGCTAGGGTGGCACAGCCCACCCTCCCACATTATCCACCACCGATGAAGCTTCATAATGCTGACTCCCCTACTGCTGCTACCTCCGCGGTCATCCAAGGCACCGGAGGAAGAAGCAGGGCCTACCAGAACTGCGTCACAATCGCTCGCCATTCATTCCTATTTCTAGCACGCTCTCTTGGCTCTCTCACATCTATCCTCCTATCACCCAGGGCTTCCTTCACTCTATCCATCCACCCAAACCTTGGCCTTCCTCTTGTACTTCTCCCATCAACTCTTGCATTCACCACCTTCTTTAGCAGACAGCCATTTTCCATCCTCTCAACATTGCCAAACCACATCAACACATTCATATCCACTCTAGCTGCTAACTCATTTCTTACACCTGTTCTCACCCTCACTACTTCGTTCCTAACCCTATCTACTCGAGATACACCAGCCATACTCCTTAGACACTTCATTTCAAACACATTCAATTTCTGTCTTTCCGTCACTTTCATTCACCACAACTTCGATTCATACATCACAGTTGGTACAATCACTTTCTCATACAGAACTCTCTTTACATTCATGCCCAACCCTCTGTTTTTTACTACTCCCTTAACTGCCCCCAACACTTTGCATCCTTCATCCACTCCCTGACGTACATCTGCTTCCACTCCACCATTTGCTGCAACAACAGACCCCAAGTACTTAAACAGATCCAACTCCTTAAGTAACTCTCCATTCAACATGACATTCAACCTCGCACCACCTTCTCTTCTCTTACATCTCTTAACCTTACTCTTACCCACATTAACTCTCAACTTCCTTTTCTCACACACCCTTCCTAATTCTGTCACTAATCGGCCAAGCTTCTCTTCCGCTTATGCAACCAGTACAGTATCATCCACAAACAACAACTGATTTACCTCCCATTCATGATCATTCTCGTCTACCAGTTTCAATCCTCGTCCAAGCACTCGAGCATTCACCTCTCTCACCACTCCATCAACATACAAGTTAAACAACCACGGCGACATCACACATCCCTGTCTCAGCCCCACTCTCACCGGAAACCAATCACTCACTTCATTTCCTATCCTAACACATGCTTTACTACCTTTGTAGAAACTTTTCACTGCTTGCAACAACCTTCCACCAACTCCATATAACCTCATCACATTCCACATTGCTTCCCTATCAACTCTATCATACGCTTTCTCCAACATACACCTCCTTACCTTTTACTAAATATTTCTCGCATATCTGCCTAACTATATATATATATATATATATATATATATATATATATATATGTATATATATATAATGTGTGTGTGTTTGTGTGTCTGTTTGTGTGTCTATATGCCATCACCGAAAATATTTCCAAAATCAATATACCAAAATGAACGCGATTTAACTAATAAATATCAACATTTGCACTCCGCTGACAGAATCCGTATTAAACTAAACTCGATTTGAAATAAATATTATTAATATCATCTGTTGTCGTTCAATGTCGGATTCCCTCTCTCCAATTTCATCAATTTAATCACCGGCAATTAATCGTAAATCGCAATTTTTTTTTTTTTTTTTTTTTTTTTAGTTGCACTGCAATGGGTTTGCTAATGTCCTTCCGCCTTTTTTTTTTTCTTTTTTTTTTTTTTTGCGAGCTGATGCAAGCTCTCCTAATTGGAAATTGTTTTTGAAAAAAAAAATAGTTCGGCATAGTTTAATTCTATTTTCAATCTGTTCATTGATTAAATAGATTATAGTCATCAGTGGTTGAAATGTTCTGTAGTTTGATTTTGTTTCGTAATGAATTAGACAAAGTTAATTACTCGGATGGAATTTGATAAGCAAAAGGTATTGTGACTTTTTCCATTATCTATATCAAGGATCAACAAATGATTGACTCTGATGAAACCAATTAATGGAGTTTCCAGAGACAAAATGAGACTTGTAATTAACCTGGGTGATTAATTCATTTCTTCTACAGCAAGTTTATTTAAAGTTAAAGTTATCTGGTTTCAGTTTCATCAGAATGGATGCTCACCAGAACGTCAGCCGGGCAAGCGCGCCCCCCCCCACCTGTGGTGCCCAATCATAGCAGTGGCCTCCCTAGTAAACAGCTTAAACTCACGGTCCTGGGCGGGGATCGATATGCTGCCATGAGATGGCTAGGCGAACGCGTTACCACTGTACTAGTCTGTTTCCGCTAGCCTTACTGCACTGTTTTAAATAATCCGTAATTTGAATCCGGAAATTGTCCGTAAAAATATACTGTTCTTAGCCGTATTTCAGGAAAATACTGCCGACCGAAATTTTACCATAATTTGTTATTATCTTTTACGGGTTGGTGACCGTAATATCACTCCTTTACGTTAATATATCCGTTTTTAAAACGGTAAAAATCCTGGAATAAATGTTGCCTGATATTTACCGTTTTTATAATGCAATTTTTTTTTTTTTTATCAGTGTGTATGCATGTTCACGTGTTTGTATATATGTACAGTAGGACACAGGAATTCCTGGAACACCTAATTCTGAGAAAGTACACCCTTTCACCCCCTTACTGTGCTGTGAGTGACCTAACAGTTAGTTTAGAGAGAGATGGCAGATTGGTGGGTGGCACTAAACAGTATCTCGCCGTGCAGTTACAGTGTGAGAGGGTGCACTCCTCCCTCAGAGAGGTGTACCAGAAATTCCTGTGTGCAACTGTACATATATGTACGTAAACACATTGCAAGAATATAAACAACAAATAATAATCTAAAACAAAGTATTTACAAACAATGTTTTCGAAGATCAATATTTTTGAAAATGTTTACGATGTTTTGAAATACGTATGAAAATTTAAAAAGTGAAAAACTGAGAATGTAGATTTTAACAATCCTTTCATGGCATAGCCTCTGTACCGTGGTCTTCCACTGTCTTGGGTTACAGTTCTCTTGCTTGAGGGTACACTCCAGCACATTATTCTATCTTGTTTCTCTTAGGTTATTTTGAAGTTTTTATCCCCTTGTTATTTTCAAGTTTTTATAGTTTATATATGAAATATTTGTTTTAATATTTTTGTTCTTGAACTTCTCATGTAGTTTTTCCTTATTTCCTTTCTTCACTGGGCTATTTTCCCTGTTGGAACCCTTGGGCTTATAGCATCCAGATTTTCCAACTAGGGTTGTAGCTTAGGAAGTAATAATGATAATAATAATAATAGTAATAAAAATTATAATAATGATAATAATAATAATAATAACAATAATAATAATAATAATAATAATAAAATTAAAAGCAATGATAATAATAATAATAATAATAATAATAATAATAATAATAATAATAATAATAATAATAATAATAATAAAAAGATTTACCTTCTGAACATTCCATAGTTAAATGAAACCACAAACCTACCATTTACTGTAGGATAAAATAGTCAGGAATTACAAATAAGTCATCAACAGAGAATGCCTCATTGGTCAAGTCTACTCTGGTATTGTTTCGACTCAGAGGCTTAGGTTCGAATCCTTGCCCAGCCAGTGGCATTTATCATAAAAGAATTTTTGGTGGATATATATTCCCAAGGTTGATTTCTATATCAAATACCATTTTTGATTGGTATTTACATCTATTGAAGTCACGTGTGTTAGTGACAAATAGTTATATATATATATATATATATATATATATATATATATATATATATATATATATATATATGTGTGTGTGTGTGTGTATATATATATATATACCTATATATATATATTTTTATATATATATATATATATATATATATATATATATATATATATATATATATATATTTGCATTGAGAATTCATGAATTGGACTCAATTTCCTTCTGGGGGAAAAATAACTCGCGAAAAATATCTTAGAGAAAATGGAAAAAAACGCGAGATAAAAAAAAAAAACTTGACTGAGAAAACGCTTCCCCTAAAAAGTGCGTTGAACATACAGAGAGAAAACAACGGGAGAAGTTGAATTTTGCTTGCGAGAGAGATTCGGTTTGAGGAAGATTCTTATTTGAGCACGTAGTATAATACTGCGTGATTCTGACAACTGGTGGATCAGTGTCCGTGCTTGGCATGATGATGATGATGATGATGATGTGGTATATATATATATATATATATATATATATATATATATATGTGTGTGTGTGTGTGTGTGTGTATATATATGTGTATATATATACCTGCATATATATATATTTATATATATATATGTGTATGTATATATATATATATATATATAGATATATATATATATATATATACATACATACATACATACATAGTAGGTTGACCAAGGCACGGCATTAGTCACCCATTGATATACTACAGCTAGAGAGTTATTGGATCCTTTGCTTTAAGGACTGCCTTTCTGGTCCTATCCAGGAAGGGAACCCTACAATCTACAGGACCTCCACAGTCATTTTATCATGTTCGTTCGAAACCATTCAACATTTCACAGAGCATATTGCTCGTTTATTGTCAAACACACTAATCAAAGCACTTAGAGAACAAGAAAGTCTTTAGTTTCCTCTTGAAAGCCTTAATATCTTCAGTCTTTCGAATGTCTAGCGGAGCTTATTGTCTAGTCTCTGGGCCGCATATTTAAAGGCTCTAGATCAGTGGTTCTTAACCTGGGGGTCGTTTGGGATTTCTTAAGGGGTCACAAAGGGTTCTGGAGAATAATTTTATTTTCCATATACATAATACACGTATTTCAAATAGCCAGTAGGGCTTTTACCAGTTTGATGAGTACAACACTGGTCACAAGTTGGGTGGTCTGCTGCACATTAACCATAGCCAGTGTTACCAAAATACTTCAATCAAAGGAAACGTTACAATGATGCACACAGCTCGGGACAAAGTGGCAGCGTTCAAGTCTAAGATTCAATTTTACCAGAAAAGAGTTCAGGACGGTGATATCACTTTCGTCACGGAGATGATGACTCTCCTGGGTTCCATGCCAGATGCTGAATGTAGTTTCCGTGAGGAGATCTCCACTCATCTTTTGGCAGTAAATGACGCCATCGAAAGTTACTTTCCAGGACTAAACGACCGCTGTACCTATGCGTGGATCTATAGACCCTTTTCAGTAAAGGATAGTGCCATCAGTGATACTGATGTTGCTGCTAAGGTAGAATTTTATCAAATTCGTGAGGATTCTCAGCTTAAAGTCGATTTTGCCGAACAAGAGCTCCCAACAATTTGGGCAAAAGTGAAGGACTACTGTCCTATTCTCTCGATGCGTGCATTAACCATGTTGATTCAGTCCCCGTCAACCTACCGGTGCGAGGTTGGATTCTCAGCAATGGTTGCACTGAAAGCGAAGGCACGCAATAGGCTTGTCATCGATGCTGACATGAAGTGTTGCCTATCGAACACTGGTCCTGCTTTGATAGACTTATGGCTGCAAAACAATTTCAACCGTCACACTGAGTGAATGAGAAGTAGGTGCTAGGTTTTGTATGGTGTTGAATAGTTCTTTGAAATTGATAATTTTATGGCATTTGTAGAGGCTATGTAAGTGGAATTTTTCAAGGTTTTTGTTCTGTGGTGTTTCCAATAAAATTGTATAGGAGTAAACCCTTTTGTATGATATTGAATAGTTCTTTGGAATTGATAATTTTATGGCATTTGTAGAGGCTAGGAAAGTGGAATTTTTCAAGGTTTTTGTTCTGTGGTGTTTCCAATAAAATTGTATAGGAGTAAACCCTTTTGTATGATGTTGAATAGTTCTTTGGAATTGATAATTTTATGGCATTTGTAGAGGCTAGGAAAGTGGAATTTTTCAAGGTTTTTGTTCTCTGGTGTTGCCAATAAAATTGTATAAGAGTAAACCCTGGTCTTCCTGTAATTTTTTTTACTTGACCCTTTGACAAGGTTCATTATTTCCAAATCTATTATAGGGGGTCATAATAATACTCTGATTAGTCCCGGGGGGTCATGGGATGAAAAAGGTTAAGAACCACTGCTCTAGATTCTAGAGCCTTCAGTAGTCATGTATCTAGGTTCCAAGAATTTTAAACCATGTGTAACTATCCTCGCGTGAAGACGATTTGTTGGCTGCATAATATGTAGCAATTCTCTTAGATATTTTGGACGTCCGGTTCTGAATACTGGATGGGTTATTATACATATTTTAAACTTGATTCTCGCTTTAATAGGCAGCCAGTATAAATCAATTAGTTTAGGAGTGATCCTTTCTCGGGGTGGGACACCTTTTATCAGTCTTGCTCCTCTGTTTATTATGTTTTGTAATTTGTGAAGTTGCACTTTTGGTAAATTGTAGTAGATGGAGTTACAGTAGTCAATCCTGGTAATAACTCAGTTTA